>NC_065587.1:96546253-96753397 GCF_024542745.1 Macaca thibetana thibetana
ATTATATCATAAAAGTGATGGAATACTTTTGCTACTAGCCTTATTTTCTGTTTCCAAAATCCTTTTTCAGGGAAATAAAAACACTGATCATCTCTATAATATTTTTCAACTGATGAAGCACCATTTTTTTATATTTTCACACAATGCTCTGTAGATGAGTCATGCGTGCTTATTACCCACATTTCACAGATGAAGAAATAGATCCCAAGTCATTAAATAATTTGCCAAAGGTTACAAAGCTAATGCAATTTTCAGTAAAGCATACTTCTAGGGATATTGCAGGTCTAGTTAATTTGTACTCTTCTTTCTAGTACCAAATTATTATATTTAGTAATTATCACTTTAGCATTTGATCACATATGTTCCTGCCTGTCGCTTTCTCTTGTATCTTCAGTTTTTCATTTTCCACTTGTTTATTTCACTAGCAATCATGTTTAGTCATTCTTTTGGTAAAATTCCTCTCCTCTCTTATTTTTAATCAATAATGGCCTCAACCTCCCTAGCAAACTTACAAAAAATAAAATAAAAACAAACTTCAAAACTTACGATTCTTCACCCCCCATTTCATGTCATAAGTCACTACCTTTTTTTTTTTTTTTTTTTTTTTTTTTTTTTTTTGCTTATTGCCAAACCAAAGATTTTCTGTAGCCTCTACATCTAATTTAAGAATGGTACATTTTGCTCTCTGGTCAGTCTTAAAATTCCATCTGCCTGTGTTTCTGTGATGCTGCAAAGTATTGCAGATTCTTTGATTCTTTTACTGCTATGATGATGATTGTTCTCTCTATATGGACTTTATTTGTCACATTCCTATATGTGATTTCCAAAACTCTTGCTAGGTTAGTTTCTATACTTTTGCTCAGTGTGTATGTTCTAGAAACACTCACCATTATGCCAATGACAATAAAATCCAGGATTGATATCATTCCTGAACAGATACAAATTTATAATTGCCTAATTGCATTGCAGAAGGATAGGTTAAAACTGCCATTTGCCACACTTTTTAGTTTAGTCACTCCTAAATAATTTTTACAACTGCCTACTATCTTCCAATAGTCAATTGCTTATAAATACCCATTTTTTTCCGTTTGGTTTTTAAATGCCCATTTTCACCTCCAGCATCTGTTCTCACCTTACTATTGAACACCATAATGGATTTGTTTATCATCACCTAAGTATATCTTATGACTTGGATGCCTTTTACCTAGATAATACTTGAGGGACCTTAGATGAATGTAAACTTGTTATTAATGAGTATAGTTACTCATACTACACATTTTCATATAGATGCACATTATGCTTCTGCATAAAATGTTTTTCATTTTACTACATTTTGGTACCATGTATGTTGATTCTTTTGTTATTGATAAATGTTTAAGTGCATTGGATTAGTAGCTTCATTTTACTTCTATCAGACATAAAGTATGTTTTGTCAAATAAAAATTCCACGGTGGTTACTGGATAATTTATTTGAAAACACATTTTATTGGAACCTTGTTTTTCTATTGAAAAAAAAAAAATTGGGATTTTGGTTGTAGTAGATTCCTTTTATGAGCCTGTGTTTTTTGCATACTCGCAGAAGTTTGGCCACTGAAATATTCAACCTGAGATATAATCTGATTTCTATCTTCTATGGTTTTATTCACTTTCCATTTTGACATATGAGAAATCTGCTTATCCCTTATTTAAAGAAAAAAACATGTTTTTTTGTTCATAACATAAAAGCACTCATGCCCATTTTATGCTGGGTAACATACTAATCACTAATATACAAGGTCAAAAAATGAATAAAATATTTTTAATGAATTCCCAGAAGGGAGGGAAGAAAACTCCCTCTGTTTTAAGAAGTGCTGTGTGGCAAAGAAGAGCTAATAAAACAGTGTTAAAGAAATACATGTGACTTTTTAATTAACCAATTTTAATGTCTCTGTGGTATTTCAGATAATTGTATAGACATCTTCTCTGGACAGTGAGGGTAGAAACTATTCACAGTACTATAGAAAAATCTATAATAATTATAGTCTGAATTTGTTAATTATGTAATCACTTTCATGAATGGGACTGGTTTTATTTTGAAAATTGTATTAGGTGGACATATTTTGGAAATATCCTCATTATTATTCATATGAGAAAAATAGGGCTGAGCTATTTTTAGTAAGCGCTCAAACATAAAAATTTTAATAAAGGAATGTACCAGGACTAGGGCTCTTTGCTAGAACCAAGAATAGAAAAAAAAAAATCCTCTCTTTCCCAAAAACCAACTATTTCCCTTTTCTCATTTTTTAACACTAGGGTGTCTCCTTCCTTCATACTCCGTTACAATTGGCTTGTCTGTTGTCAATGTGGTATCCTTTAAATTATTAGAATTTTTTAGTCTTCTTAAGGTAGCTTGAAAGAAGCCAAAATAATAATAAAGTTTCAACTCCATCTTCATGGGAAAATGAAGCAGGGACATCTGGGTGAAAGAAACTTGAATTAACAATCTAGTAAAGCTATAGCTCTTGTTTTTTAAGAGCGATGTATTAGGCCATTTTTGCATTTATAGGATTGCATTTTGCATTTATTTATTTCTATAAAGGAATACCCGAGACTGGATAACTTATAAAAAAAAATTCCTTGGCTTGCAGTTCTGAAGGCTTTACAGGAAGCATGGTGCCAAAATCTGCTCAGATTTCAGGGAGGCCTCAGATGATAATGGTGGAAGATGAAGGGGAGCAAGCATGTCCTGTGGTAGAATCAGAAGCAAGAGAGAGAAAAAAAAAAGAGTAAATGAGCATATTTATTAGTAACTGCCACTCTTACTTGCTGAACATAAAGGAAATCGAGTCATTGTTTGAGTCGTTGCAGGACAGCAGGAGGAGCTACACACTTTTAATCAACCTGATCTCCTAAGAATTCACTCACTACCTGGAGGGCAGCACCAAGGTTATGGTAGATGTCATTCATAAGAAATTCTTTCCCTTGATCCAATCGCCTTCCACCAGGCTCCACTGCCAACATTGGGGATTACATTTCAACATGAGATTTGCACAGGGATACACATCCAAACTATATCAATCAATGATTCAAGTTTTTATTTAGAGAAACCAAAACACGAATTTGAATAAACCAAATGAAAAATGACATTATGTCTTACTAACCCTCTTCCTATGCCTGGCTTTCTAACTTTTAGATGTACTATGAAGAAGCAAATTTTAGCTTCCTTTTTTTTTTTTTTTTTTTTTTTTTTTAATTTATTTATTATTATTATACTTTAAGTTGTAGGGTACATGTGCATAACGTGCAGTTTTGTTACATATGTATACTTGTGCCATGTTGCTGTGCTGCACCCATCAACTCGTCATTTACATCAGGTATAACTCCCAATGCAATCCCTCCCCCCTCCCCCCTCCCCATGATAGGCCCCGGTGTGTGATGTTCCCCTTCCTGAGTCCGAGTGATCTCATTGTTCAGTTCCCACCTATGAGTGAGAACATGCGGTGTTTGGTTTTCGTAGCTTCCTTTAAGTTGATCAAATAACAGCTGTAGTTACTTATAAATATATTCCTTTATTTCTATGCAAATAAATGTTTCAAGTAAGCTTTTAAGTTAAAAAATACAAATACTTCAAAGAACAACAGATGTTTTTCTAGGTATTCAGATGTGACTAAGGACTAAAAGAGAGTAAAAGTCATTTAATTTTAAAGGATATTTTTGATAACTACTCACAGTCAAGGCAGCATCTTTCTACAAAGTTGAAAAACCATTTAGTAAAATTTTTTCCAAGTGCACTCACCATTTCTCAAATTTGAAAAATATTAAACAGGAAACACTTCATTTGGTGAATATAGAAAAAATGTTTAAAATAAGTGAACTGGTAGCTGTAAATAATTGTAAAAAATGAAAGAAACAGCCTCATATCTTGAATAGAGAAAGAGTCTGGGACTTAAGTAGCACAGTTATAAAGACAAAGATGGGATACTTCAAAAGATCAGGTAAATAAAAGTGTTTTACATAAAGCTTTGAACAAAGTGTGGCTTTGGAAATACAAATACAGGAGTACTTTATCAAAAAATAAAGATATGTGTTCTATAGCTAACAATACTCATGTGTTCTCTACCAATTAGATATTTATTATGTGATCTCTTTAGGGACAAAGACAGAGGAAGAGAAAACATAGATGAGTGAAAGCATATGAAAAAATTTGCGCACAGTACTTAAGGAAAGCTCTTTGGAAAAAGGTCTGTTCAGGTCCTTTGCCCATGTTTTAGTCGGGTCATTTGGATTGTGCTATAGAGTTGTATAAGTTTCTCTTATATTTTGGATATAACACCTTATCAGATACATGGTTTACAAATATTTTCTCCCATTCTCTAAATTATCTTTTTCATTTTGTTGATTATTTTATATCCTGTGCAAAAGCTTTTCAGTTTGATGTAGTCCTATAAGTTTACTTTTGTCCTATAAGTTTATTTTTGCCTTTGTTTCTGGTGCTTTTGAGATCATATTAAAGAAAAAAAAATCATTTCTAAAACCAGTGCCAAGGAACTTTTCTCTTATGTTTTGTTATAAGAGATTTGAAGTTTCCGATCTTATGTTTAGGTCTTTACTTTGCGATATATGTGTATGGATATTGTGTTTATATATACACACACAATAAAATATATTTTTATTTGGCCATAAAAAAATCCTGCCATTTGTGACAACAGGATGAACCAAGAGGACATTAGTGAAATAAGCCAGGTACAAAAAGACAAATATCACATGATCTCACTTATATGTGAAATCTAAAAAAGTTGAACTCATACATAGTACCAGAGGTTAGAAAGGTGGTTGCAAGGGTATTGGGGAGTGGGGATGGGGAGATGTTGGTCAAAGCACACAAACTTTCATTTATAAGATGGATACATTCTGGGAATGTAATGTACATCATGGTGACTATAACTAATGATACCATATTGTTTACTTCAAATTTACTTAGAGAGTAGATCTTAAGTGTTCTCATCACACACACAAATACACAAATATGCAGGTTACTGCCAGGTTATGAATATATTAATTAGCTTGACTGTGGTAATCCTTTTACAGTGTATCTATATATCAAATCATCAAGTTGTACACCTTTAATACACATAACTTTCATTTTTAAATTATACCTGAATAAAGCTGGGAAAAAATAAAACCCAAAAACACCCAGACCCTGAAATTAGACTTTTGCAGGATTCTTTAAGTGTCAATTGAATATTTGTGATATGAATAATTATTTAATGTAACTCAGTAGTTTTATAATTGCTTTGCCATGCAATTCTTCAAACTTTAGTTTCTTGTCAGCAAAATAATACCATAAAAATACTTTGTTGATATAAATGTATATACAGATATTTATCATCTCTATCAAAACAGTTTTGCAGCTTATGAACAAAACAATGCCCTACCTGCCTCAACACTGCATAGAATTTTTATATGCTTTTCAAATATTGACATTAGGGTCATGACCTGAAGATTACTGGAATGTGGGCAATTAACAGCAATCTCAGATTTTATATCTTGTGAGAACTTGCTACTGTGCAAATATCTTAAGAAACCTTGGTGTTAAATGGCTTCTGATAGTGTCACACAAAATTCACACATTTTATTCACTAGAAAGACTGAAAAAATCTTATGGCTAACAAAATGGAATGAAAATATTAATTCAAACCTTTAAAAGCAGCTTTAACTGAAATTTCCACTTATAACATACAACTTTTAAGCCAATACTCAGAAACATACTTGATATTACTAAAGGTACTTAGAGAAACTGAAGCTAAAATACAGCTTACCTTTTCCTTTAAGCCAATTCTTGTAGCCATACAAGAATTATCCCATTTTAGCCTAAAACATAAAGTGAATATAAAATTCATTTTAGACTGAAAGATAAATACAAATATATATGCATGCAAATACATTGTAGAAGGACATCAACAGCTGGTAAGGATTTTCATTAGATGGTGTTCTTATGATTGATATAATTATTTTCCTTGTTTTTTATATTATTTTTGTAATTTATTTATTGCTTTTAAACAGAAAAATACGTATTATAAATTTAATGCAAAATTCTATTTTTTGTTGAAACAGAAATATTAACTCTTAATGATAATATTTACTAAATAATTTTAAATTATTTTATATTTAAACAAATGGAACGACCATCCTATCACCTGGTTGTGAAGGGAAACCATGAGCCATTTTTTAATTAACCATTAAAAAAATGCTATTCACTCTAGAACATATTACCAAGTACTGACAATATAAGAAGTAGTTCAGTTACAAGTCAATACATGCATTCAGAACACCTACTTTTATACGACTTAAATTGCAGGTCATATCTAAAACTTTATTTCAGGTGTTTTATTTATTTTTTAATTTCAATAGGTTTTGGGGGAACAGGTGGTGTTTGGTTACATGAATAAGTTCTTTAGTGGTGATTTCTGAGATTTTAGTGTATCCATCACCCAAGCAGTGTACTCTACGCTCAATATGAAATCTTTTATTCCTTATCCCTTTCACATGTTTTCCCCTGAGACCCCAAAATTCCATTGTATCATTTTTACTCCTTTGTATCCTCATAACTTAGTTCCCACTTATGAATGAGAGCATATGATGTTTGGTTTTCCATTCCTGAGTTACTTCACTTAGAATAATGTTCTTCAGTTTCATCCAGGTTGCTGCAAATGCCATTATTTTATTCCATTTTGTGGATAAGAGTATTCCATGGTATATACCTATACCACCATTTCTTTATCCACTCATTGATTAATGGGTATCCATATTTGTGCAATTGTGAATTGTGCTGCTATAAACATGTGCGTGCAAGTATTTTTTTTTGTTTAATGACTACTTTTCCTGTGGGTAGATACCCAGTAGTGGGATTTCTGGGTCAAATAGTAGTTCTACTTTTAATTCTTTAAGGAATCTCCACACTGTTTTCCATAGTGGTTGTACTAGTGTACATTCAAACTGTACTATAAGGCCATAGTCACCAAAACAGCATGGTGCTGAGTAATAGAATACATAACCCAGAAATAAACCCAAATACTTACTGATCTTTGACAAAGCAAACAAAAACAAAAAGTGGGGAAAGGACACCCTATTCAACAAATGGTGCTAGGATAATTGTCAACCCACATGTAGAAGAATGAAATTGGATCCTCAACTCTTACCTTATGCAAAAATCAACTCAAGATTGATCAAGGACTTACATCTAAGACCTGAAACCATAAAAATTCTGGAAGATAAACATCTAGACATAGGCTTAAGCAAAGACTTCATGACCAATAACCCAAAAGCAAATGCAACAAAAACAAAGATAAATAGATGGGACTTACTTAAACTCAAAAGCTTCTGCACAGCAAAATAAATAATCAGCAGAGTTAACTGACAACCCACATAGTGGGAGAAAATCTTTTCAGTCTATATATGTGATGAAGGACTATTAACCAGAATCTGCAAGTAACTCAAACAAATCAGCAAGTAAAAAACAAACAATTCCATCAAAAAGTGGGCTAAGGACATAAATAGACAATCTTAAAAAAAAATACATGTACAAATGGTCTGGTGTTTTATTTTTAACAGAATGTTAGGGTTTCTGGAATAACACTTCCATTACTTCTATTATTGTTGGATCTCAGTTTCTTTGGCTACAATATCAGTAGTCTCTGGGAATAATATTCTATGTCTTTGTAGTATTCTCCTAGGGCCTCAAAAAGCCTGTTTTTAAAACTTTTATTGATACAAAATAATTGTACACATTTACGGAGTACATGTGATATTTTAATTCATGCATATAATGTATAATAATCAAATCAGGCTAACTAGACTATACACCACCTCAAACATTTATCATTTCTTTGTGTTGGAAACATTTCAAATCTTCTTTTCTAGCTATTTTGAAATATACAATAAGTTCCAAAGTTTACTACCACAGTGGGTGACTAAAAAGTCTATTTTATGTACGCTATGAATATTAAAGGTTCACTCATCCAAATCTTACTCTGTATTTTCAGCAAAAGTTGATTCTGTCAAGTTGCAAAATGCAGAAATATTTATTTACAGAGATGAGATAAATATTAAATTATTTATTTTATAATGTTTTGGTTCACTGATGCAGATTTTCATTATCCCACAAATGAACCTCCCTGGAGTATTCTCTCCCTTATAACTATCTTAATCCTCTAGAATGGGGAAAAGAAAATCCGTTATAGTGGTGACATACCAGCACCTGTCTTAGAACTCGGGTCTCTCATGTTCCAGTAATATAACTTTAGATATTTTACTTAATTTCCTTTAGCCTATTTTATCTATAAGTGAGGGCAATTATCATAATGACTACATAAGAGTGTAGTGAGAAGAGAACAAGCTGATAATTTAGAAAGCACTTCACTTAGAACTTGGCATACTGTAAGCATTAAATCAGTATGAGTTAGTTATTTGTAGTAGTAATTTTAAAGTCCACATTATTGAGTTTTATTCTCATGTTTCTGGCACTTAAAAATTTTAACTTCCTTTGCAAGTACTTAAAGTCACGTGGAATTGGGAGAAGTGTAACATAAAATGTATATAAAAATTAGTAAATATGTCATTTGTAGAGCCTATTGAAAGAAATGTTAGAGTCACAGTTGTACCTTCCTGAAAAAATTTTGAAATTGTTTCTAATACAAAAGATCAATAACTTGTTCTATACAAAAGTGTATCAATGTTACATTATTACCTTTAAACGTCATCTCATGTTATCTTAACTTTTGAAATTCTAATAAATTCAGTGCAATCACTATGTTCTCCATTCCTGTAAGAATCACTTGAATTCCCTGATCTGCCTCCTGGTGTTTATTAATCCCTCCATGTCTGTGTTTGAATTTTTATCTCCCTCACATCTCATTTTCTGTGGCTGTTCTCTCAGTTCTAGCATCCCGTAAGGTATAATATATGGTGTTGTCATCACTTCAGTCTTGTGTTCAGTCTTAGCTTTGATTACCATAGGCAATAACTGTTCTACAAGTGACTTAAGAACAAAGTGGTGTCTTGTTCCTTGATTCATTCCCCGGGACCTGAAATATCATTTGGTATGTTGTAGGAATTCAAACAATATTTGTTGAATGAAAGATGAATAGAGAAGACTTCATTTGTCTAGTTGTTTTACATCGTATTCATGTTTTTTCTTCACGAAACACTCTTCACAAACTACATTCAACACCTATTACACAAACTTAACTGTCCACTAGTCTAAAATTTGACTGGACTGAAAATAATATAAACTTAAATTTAATATATTAATATTGATGCCTTACACTTTATGGATACATGTTTATATAATGAAAGTAAATATATCTGTTTATTGTTTTCTTGACTGAACTTATTACACCATTTTTAGGATCACAAATGAAACAGTAAAACTAAATTTAGATTGATTTTTCGCTCTCATAATAGCAACAAATGCATAGAAAATTGTGTGTCTTGTTATCTACAGGAAGTTATATATTCAGTAATTGAAAAGTAAGTTTTGTCATTCAAATACTAATTGGAACGTAATTTTTCTTCTGCTTTTTGTGTATTAATTTTCAGTGTTCTTTTTTCTATTCAAGTTGTTTATGCTTTTTCCATCTGGTGTAGAATTCTGTGTTTTCACTCACACTGTTATCTGGATTTTTTATGTGAAGACACAGTAGGGGAGTACCATTGTTTGATGATGGAGAATTTTGTTAAAATAAAACAAATAAATGTTTGCGGGTAGCTCATCATGGTGACAATTATGCTGTCTTCCAAGACTAGAAGTTGAGGAATAAGGAATCAACATAAAAGTAAGGAAACAATGATATCTGCTTATAAAGAGAAAATGAGCAAATCAGGAGTATGCTAACCATGGAATATAAGTGTAATAAATTAATATTTGAAATGTTATGATGTCCATTTATTTGTTTTTTATAGTAATTTTTCCATTCTTATCAAAAAGTGCTAAAGTAAGATTCACCAGATATTTAGAATACAAACATAAAGACCATTCTCTGGGAAACAGAAAATTGCATGCCTTCTTTTCTTAAGTTCTTTTACACAAATGATGTAATTCCACATGTGAGGAGCTAAAATAAATGTAAAATCAAAAAGAAAAACTAGTAAATATCCTTAATCCCCTAAAATATTCATTTTTATCAACTTTTTTCTTTATAACAGATATATTAGTTAAGGTTCTCTAGAGGGACAGGACTAACAGGGTAGGTGTATATATGAAGGAGAGTTTACTAAGGAGTATTGACTCACGTGATCACAAGGTGAAGTCCTACAATATGCCACCTGCCACCTGAGGAGCAAGGAAGCCAGTTAGAGTCCCAGAACCTCAAAAGTAGGGAAGCTGACAGTGCGGACTGTGCAGTCTGTGGCTGAAGGCCTGAGAGCCCATGGCAAACCACTGGTGTAAGGTCAAGAGTCCAAAAGGTGAAGAAGTTGCAGTCTAATATTTGAGGGCAGGAAGGATCCAGCACAGGAGAAAGATGAAGGCTGGAAGACTCAGCCAGTCTAGTCCTTCCAAGTTCTTCTACCTGCTTTATCTTAGCCACACTGGAAGCTGATTAGATAGTGAGCACCCAGATTAAGAGTGGATCAGCCTCTACCAGACCACTGACTCAGATGTTAATCTCCTTTGGCGACACCCTCACAGACACACCCTGGAACTATACTTTGCCTCCTTCAATGCTATCAAGTTGACATTCAATATTAGTCATCACAACAGATACCTGTCACTTATTCATTTGTATGATTTTAGAAATGTCTACATCAATTAGAATGAATAATATGAAACTTTAGTTCTTACATAAAATAATCCCCAAGTTTGGCAGTCCAGGGCAGGAAGGATGGCTCTACAGAGTCATTAAGAATATTTGTTTCAACTGTTCTTCCACCCTGCCTACCTCAGCAAATGGCTTTTAGTTTCAAAGTTGTTCCAAGGCCTTACATAACTGTGGAACATGTATCATTACCACTACATTTGAAGAAGCAGGAAGGAAGAAACATGAAAAGTGATGGTAAACAGCACATTTCCTTAAACAGTATTTCTAGAAGTCCCATTGCTATGGTTTGAATGTGTCTCCTCTAAAACTCAGATATAGTCAATGTGATGGTATTAGGAGTGAGGACTTTAAGAGGTGATTAGATCATGACAGCTGTTCCCCTTTTAATGGGATTAAAACTTTCATTGAAAAGGGTTCAAACAACTGTTGGCTAACTTTTCTTCTTTTCTATCATGTAAGAAGGTGGTGTTCCCCCCCTTTGGAGGATACAAGAAGGATACAATAAGAACAAAGATACAGCTTTGTCCTGTTACATAAATTAGTAATGCATCATCCTTGATATCTCTCTCTTTAATCCAAGTATCCACATTATAACACATCCACTGTCAATCATCTATATTCAAATAAAAGGCATTTCTTTCATGTGCACAATAAGCGTCATTCACGCTAGTTTGCAAATGGCAAATATATTGGGTTTTGTTGTTGTTGTTGTTTTTTCCTTTCACAATTGTTATTAGCATGGCAGTTGATTCTATTTTTCTACTTTTAAACAATCAAACAAACTTCAATGTCATTTCTAGGTACTGCTTATTACACAAATCCTCTCATGGTAAAATTCCTTGAAAGAGTGGTCTATTTGCGAAGGGCTCAGTTTCTTTTCTGCCTTTCTCTCCTGAACCCATTTCATTGAAGGGATTTTGTCTCTGTCTCCATTTCTCTGCAACTGCTCTGTCAATGTCCTTATGGCCCTCCGTGTTGCTAGTCCAGTGGCCATTTCCCAGGCTTATTTCAATCATCATCAGGCACGTTTGAAAGACATGATCACACACTCTTCCACAGGAAACACTCTCCTCACTTGGTTTTCATGCCAGACACCTCTTTTGTTTTTCTCCTCTTTAACCACTAATTTTCAGTGTTCTTCTCTGAATCTGCTTTTTGGCATGGCTGTTAATGTTGCACTGGGTTCAACTTGTTTATTTTATTTTTAAAAGCCTGTATACAAACTTCATAGGTGATTCTATCCAGTTTCATGGCTTTTAATATCAATATGCTGACTACCTCCAAAGTTGTATCTCTAAACCAGCTCTCTCCTCTGAGCTCCAGATTCAAGCATGCAATGGTTATTATGTTATCTTTATGTGGATAGCTTTTAGACACATCAACCTAGCTCAGAAAAGTCCTTCCAACTCGACTGAACATGATCCTTCTCTTAATTATATGCTTTCATATAATCATGTTCTTTGTCCTATATGTATATATATTTTTTCTATTCTTGCCTATTAGATTGTAATCTATCATATAAGGACACAGTGTTCCTCCCCTCTGGAACATACAACAAGAAGGCCCTAACAAGATGATGGCTCTTCAATGTTGACCTTCCCAGTACTGTGAGAATTAAATTTCTGTTCTTTGTAAATTACCCAGTCTCAGGTATTTTGTTGTAGCCATGCAAACATACCATGAAACTTATTGAACAATTTTTGTTTGTATCAGATTAGTAAGAATTAGTCACAATTTCACATCTCATGACAACAGAGACAGAGATGTATACTCTATTAACCTGGCACATTACTACATTCTGAAGTACAGGGTTATTGTTACTAAGATGGAAGGGGTGAAGGGACATTAATGTAGGGAGATAAAGGTCTCTGCCAGTATCTTTAGTGGAGATACATCTCATTAAAATTTCTTAGTATTTTTCAAATCACTATTGTTTGTTTTTATTGTTGCTATCTTTTTTTAATAACATTTTACTGTGGGATTATTTTCCAAAACCATTAGGCTTCACTTCTTAATAAATCATTCAATTTAGAAAGAAATCATCTGGGTTCTAGTCTCTGTTTTCTCATAAATTCTTTATATAATCTTGGAAAATTGTTTAATAGCACTGGATTTCAATTTATTTTGAAATATACATGGTTTTAAAATTTAACTATGACATAATTTTACCATCTATTTTTTACTTATCTACATATTATGCATGTAAAATAATTACATATTAGTAAACATGTTTCTAATGCATACCACACATCCAATTCTAGAAAATATATCAACACAAAATTAAACAACCCATTATTCAACCTTGCATTTAATTGTAATTTATTCTCAAAATAGTAAATAATTGTTCTAAATTTTTATTAACATTTTATTCTGAAATATAAAGGGAATCTTATTTTTCTAAATAAGTTATTAATTCATTTAGTACATTGTTTTACAAATAATTATTTAGCACATCCTGTGTGATGGCTATTGTTCTATGTATTTATATTATATATTAAAAGAATTATGAGCTAGATCCATACTGTTTAGTAGATAAGAGTCTAATAGGTAAGAATAGCAAAATATATATTTATATATAAGACAAAGGACATGATTGTATGAAAGCATATAATTAAGAGAATCATCATGGTCAATCGAGTTGGGAGGACTTTTCTGAGCTAGGTTGCTGTGTTTATAAGCTATCCACATAAAGATAACATAATAACCATTGCATGCTTGAATCTGGAGTTCAGAGGAGAGAGCTGGTTTAGAGATACAACTTTGGAGGTCATCAGCATGTTCATGATATTTAAAACCATGGAACTGGATAGAATCACATATGAAGTTTGTATACAGACTTTTAAAAATAATAAAAAAAAGAGTTGAACCCAGTGCAACATTAACAATCATACCAAAAGGAGAATTAGGCGAAGAACACTGAAAATTAGTGGTTAAAGAGGACAAAAAATGAAAGAGGTGTCTGGAATGAAAACCAAGTGAGGAGTGTGTTTCAAGCAGAAGAATATGTGATCATCTCTTTCAAATGCTGATCATGAGTAAAATGAAGCCTGGAAAATGGCCACTGGACTTAGCAATGTGGAGCCATAAGGACATTGACAGAGCAGTTGCAGGGAAATGGAGAGACAAAATCCCTTCAATGAAATGTGTTCAAGAGAGAAAGGGAGAAAAGAAACTGAGCTCTTCAAAAATAGACAACTCTTTCAAGGAATTCTACTGTGAGAGAATTTATGTAACAAGCAGTACCTATAAATGACATTGAGGTTTGTTTGATTGTTTAAAGTAGAAAAATAAAATCACCTGCCATTGTCGCAGGAAGGCAGGGACACTGAACAGAGGGACAGGCTGGAACCAGGGCAGAGGAGCATAAATTTTGAAGATTTCATGAACATTTATCACTCTCTAATAATACTCTTATAATTTCTTACGCCTGTCGTCTTACTTTAATCTCTTAATCCTGGTATCTTCGTAAGCTGAGGTTGTATGTCACCTCAGGCCCACTGTGATGATTGGGTAAACTGTATGAATTGATTGTAAAACATGTGTGTTTTAACAATATTAAGTCAATGCACCTTGATAAAAACAGAATAACAGCAATTTTTAGGGAACAAGGGAAGACAACAATTAGGTCTGACTGCATGCAGGGATGGGCAAAAAGAGCCATATTTTTCTTCTTGCAGAGAGCCTATAAATGGATGTGCAAGTAGAAGAGCTATCACTAAATTCTTTTCCTAGCAAGGAATATTAAGACCCTAGGAAAAGAATTGCATTCCTGGAGGGAGGTCTATAAACAGCTGCTCTGGGAGTATCTGTCTTATGCGGTTGAGATAAGGACTGAAATACACCCTGGTCTCTTGCAGTACCCTCAGGCTTATTAGGGTGGGGAAAAAACCTCTCCCTGGTAAATTTGAGGTCAGATCGGTTCTCTGCTCTCGAACTCGGTTTTCTGCTGTTTAAGATGTTTATCAACACAATATGTGCACAGCTGAATATAGACCCTTATCAGGAGTTTTTGATTTTGCCCTTTGCCTTGTGATCTTTGCTTTGCCCTTTACCTTGTGATCTTTATTGGCCTCAGAAGCATGTGATCTTTGTTCTCCTTTTTGCCCTTTGAAGCATGTGATCTTTGTGACCTACTCTCTGTTCATACACCCCCTCCCCTTTTGAAGTCCTGAATAAAACCCTGCTGGTTTTGCGACTCAGGTGGGCATCATGGACCTACCAATATGTGATGTCACCCCTGGCAACCCAGCTGTAAAATTCCTCTCTTTGTACTCTTTCTCTTTATTTCTCAGACTGACTGACATTTATGGAAAATAGAAAGAACCTATGTTGAAATATTGGGGGTGGGTTCACCTAATATGGCATGCTAATAACAATTGTGAAAGGAACAAAACAACAACAACAACAACAACAAAAAACCAACAAAACCCAGTATATTTGCCATGTGCAAGCTAGAGTGAATGAGGCTTATTGTGCACATGAAAGGAATGACTTTTATTTGAATATAGATGATTGACAGTGGATATGTTATAATGTAAATACTTGGATTAAAGTGAGAGATATCAAGGATGATGCATTACTGACTTATGTAACAGGACAAAGTGGTATCTTAATACAAAGTTGTGAAATAATAGAAATGGTCCAGTTTTATGATGAATGGGTTGAGTTTGGTATGACTTTCAGATATTGAAGCAGCGATCTCTACTAGTCACTTGAATATATAGGAGTAGATTTTGAGAAGTACATGCAATCTGGAGATATAAATTTGTTATTTATCTGTAAATTGTCATTAATGATTGTACATCAACTGACTAGTCTTTGGAAAGAGTATGAAGTAAGTATAAGAAGGCTTGCCATATAAAGGCACTATACATATCCTTTTCTGGAAATTTCTAAAAATGTCAAAAGTGCATTACATTATTTTATTTGAATCAGATAACTTAATATTTAGTTTTATTTTATGTTTACTATTACTATATTAACCTCTTTAACTTTGTTAATAATCTCCTTAGATTGACTTTGAACAATTTTTTTGTTTGTTTGTTTTGAGATGGAGTTTCACTTTTGTTGCCCAGGCTGCAGTGCAATGGTGCAATCTCACCTCACTGCAACCTCTGCCTCCCAGGTTCAAGCAATTATCCTGCCTCAGTCTCCCAAGTAGCTGGGATTACAGGCATATGCCACCACACCCAGCTAATTTTTTGTATTTTTAGTAGAGACGGGGTTTCACCATGTTGACCAGGCTGGTTTCAAGCTGCTGACCTCAGGTGATCCACCCTCCTCGGCCTCCCAAAATGCTGGGATTACAGGCATAAGCGACTGCACCCAACCTGAATGGTTTTTTAAGAAAAAAAATTTCTTAAAATGTTATGTTAGTAAATGTTTCTGTTTTTCGACTATCTCTACTATGTCTGAAATAAGTTGTTTGAACTATTGTAGAAATAAAGTACTGTCAATGTAGTTCCAAGCTCTAATACACTCTACAGTTTTTGTTTGCTCTCTTTATTCAGGGTCTCTTTATATTTTTGACAAATATGTTTTTATAAAATAAGTCCTTCGTTTCCCCCACAGAATGTAATATTTATTTTTGACCACTTTTCTCTCATTTCAATTGTCACTGTACAGCTATATCACATCACTCCAGTTGTTGCTGTTGAAAAAGTTTAACCTTTTAATGTTACTTTTAAAAGACAGAATTTTTCAATACAAAGGTGAATGCTGCTTTAATTCAGAGAAGCAAAACATTATCTAAAATACAGGAGGAAAACTTTTTTTGTAATAACATATCTTTTAACATTCTCCCATGTGTAATTTACCACAAATTTCACTGCCTTTGAAACTTATAAAATAATTTTCACTGAATAAAAAAAAGTATGGAGGAATTTCTAAAAGACTTAGCCTTTGACTGTAATATGTAGTAATGCATTAGACTTTAGCTATAAGTCTTTTAAGAACATATCAGTTTGAAATTCTATTCCCTCTTTGAGAAATGCAAGATATTAAAAATGTATTCTGAAATTGTTCTTTGATACAAGGCCTTCTATCCAGAGGAAACAATACTTGCAGAAAGTTTCCAACTCATGTCGAAATGTGTTAAATAAGAGCATTTTTGAAAAATGTTACAAGGTGAATGGAGAAAACTTCATATACACTGCTGATCTGCTGTTCAGATGAATGATGTACACTGTCCCAAGTGGGCTGTTGTATATATAACACTTTGTTCTCAATATAAAATATGTAGGTTAAGACAAATTAAAATTATTAAAAATACTGAAATATACTTTTTAGGAATATATTTGCATACGTAGGGTAAATTAATCTTATTTGGCATTACTTTTAACAAATATGTACTATTTCTTAGTTCATAAATATGTGTGTGCATGTATATATGTGCATATATATAGATAGAGAATGCGCAAGCAAAACTGTTGGCACTGAAATATCTCAGCATAATTTTCACAACTATCTTTAAGACAGTCTGATTATGAAAGATTTAGAGACTAGAATAACTACTATCCAAGATTCAATGTTTTAGAGGCTCTTTTCCTGAGTTGTGATAATACATAATATGTCAAAATCTTAGTTCACTCTGAATAAATTCTTACAGAGAAATATTAACCTCAAAGCTACTTTTTAAAAAAGAGATAAAAGATTGGCTTTGTGAAGTTGATCATTTAAATAATTTGTAACTGCTTCTATAAGACTCACAGATTTTGGACTGTATCTGTTGAGGGAAAAAAAGTTTATAGTACTAAAATTAGATGTGGGAGGCCAAAGGATTACTGTAATGCTGGAAAAATTGGCGACATAATCTAAATCTGTAAGAACATTGTGTTAAGCTAGCTCCTACCTACTCTTGGAAGCAGAGACAGGAAAACTAGTATTGGTCGATACAGTATTGCCTCTAACTTTTTACTTCTTCCCTATAATATAATTGAACACCCATATTTCTTTCCATGTGACTTTGCAGTGCTTCCAACTAGGGAGAATTTGGGCTCGGCCATGTGAGTTGCCTTGACTAATGGAATATAGTTATACAGTTCTAGCTGAAGCTTTAAAACATATGGTGAACTTTTATCAGGTATGTTGAGCTAGCATGAGAAGGGCATGGCTCCATGGAGCCATGCTCTTTCAGTCTGAGAACTGGAATAAAGATACGTGAAGTGGACCTGTAGCCAATCAGCCTAGAGTCTTTCAAGCCTAGTTGAACCCCTCAATGATCTGTGAAATAGAGCTACCTGGCCTCATTAGTATAAATAAATATGGTTTTAAGCCACTGAGAGTTTGGGAGTGTTTGTCATGCAATACTATTCAGGAAACACACACATGCACATTATCTACCTAACCTTGAAACTTTTCTCCCAGTTTTCAATCAGATTCTAAGAAATTTGATGACAAAGGAGGGAATAAAGACCACATTGGAGAGCTGCAAAAAGCAACCGTCTAAAGACAGTTGTTCTCGGGCAGTCATACATATGACCATCTGAATAAGCTTTGCCTGAAAACCAGACTGTCTGAACTTTGATCATGAATAAGAACTATTTACCCTTAATGAAAAATAAGTATTATTTTTGCAAATGAAATTTATTTTATAAATTCACTACTACAGAAGTATTCAACAGCAGTTTTTTGTCATTTTACACTTTAATATTTGTGGAATAACTTTATTTTATTTCACTTTTTTTTTTTTTTTTTTTTAGAAATAGCCATTGCTCAGGGCTTTTCTGTCTTTTATTCTTTTCTTTTTTTTACTTGGTCTGCAGTGTTTGTTTATGAGTGTGGATCCCACAGTTATCTAGTTATTAATGTATATAAAAATATAGATCTTGAAACTACTTTGAAAACCACCATTGGAAGTAAACTCTTCTTAATGGGACAGAAAATTATTTCCACTGCGTGGAACTAGAAATGTTAGATCTCTACAAATAAGAATGCACATTCATAGCTAGTACCACTTCTGGATGAATTAGGTGTTTGTTTTCCCCACTACTTGCCACACACTATTAAATTCAGAAAGAGCAGTTTTCTGTTTTCTGGAAACATTTTATTTACAAATATGAGAAATGTACTCAAAAAAACATAAATTTTTCTAATTTCATGACAAGTTAATAATTTAAAACTTACATTGTGTAGGTAATTTTTAATATTTAATTGGAATATAGTACAAAAACACCCTATAGTCAATTAATTCAAGCATCAACAGATCTATCCTGTTTATCTATATTTGTTTACTAAAAATATAATCAATGCTTTAGGTAACATTTTATTTAATAAATCCTAGAACCATTGTACTGAGTCTCCACAACATAAACATTTGTACCCTCAGACACAAGTATCATGGAAAACACACAACTTTTTCCTAAGAAAACTCTGGGTTCCAATCTTGGGCAACTTCTTAGGCAAGTTTTCTCAACTTTCAAAGTAGTGTGATTATATTTGTACAAGTTAGTACCTGGTTATTACTTTTCTAATAGTTTACAGACCTTTCCAATATTATGTTATTTTATTTCAGCATTAATAATTTTTACTTATTATATTTTAAGTTTCAGGATACATGTGCAGGACGTGAAGGTTTGTTATACATGTAAACATGTGCCATGGTGGTTTGCTGCACCTATCAACCCATCACCTAGGTATTAAGCCCTGTGTGCATTAACTGTTTATCCTGATGTTCTCCCTCCCTCCACCCCTGACAAGCCTCACTGTGTGTTGTTTCTCTCCTGGTGTTAATGTGTTCTCATTGTTCAGTTCCCACTTACACATGAGAACATGTGGTGTTTGGTTTTCTGTTCCTGTGTTAGTTTGCTGAGGTTGCTAGCTCCATCCAATTCCCTGCAACGGGCGTAATCTCATTCCTTTTTATGGCTGCATTGTATTCCATGGTGTATATGTACCATTACTTCAACCGTTGTGGAAGACAATGTGGAGATTTCTCAAGGACCTAGAACCAGAAATACCATTTGACACAACAATCCTAATAGATATTTAAGCTTTCTTGATCGGCAAGTTGGAATACTTAACAATATTGATTTTATCTTTTTTTTTTTTTTTTTTTGAGACGGAGTCGTGCTCTGTCGCCCAGGCTGGAGTGCAGTGGCCGGATCTCAGCTCACTGCAAGCTCCGCCTCCCAGGTTTAGGCCATTCTCCTGCCTCAGCCTCCCTAGTAGCTGGGACTACAGGCGCCCGCCACCTCGCCCGGCTAGTTTTTTGTATTTTTTAGTAGAGACGGGGTTTCACTGTGCTAGCCAGGATGGTCTCGATCTCCTGACCTCGTGATCCGCCCGTCTCGGCCTCCCAAAGTGCTGGGATTACAGGCTTGAGCCACCGCGCCCGGCGATTTTATCTTAAGAGACAAACCACATGTTCAATTTTATAACCAATGGTTCTTTTTTTTTTTTTTTTTTTTTTTTTTTTTTTTTTTTTTTTTACCATGATGGATTTCGGCGTTAAAAAAAAAAAAAAAAAAAAAAAAAAAAAAAAAAAAAAAAAAGCCTAGGCAACATAGAGAGACCCTTATCTTAACAAATAATAAAATAAAATAAAGTTAAAAAATTAGTTAATAAAGTAAAATACAGTTAAAAAATGGTGGCACATGCCTGTGGTCCCAGATACTCAGTAGGGCTGAGGTGAGAGAATTGCTTGAGATAAGTTTGAGGCTGCAGTGTTCTATGATTGTGTTACTGTATTACAGCCTGGGCAACAGAGTGATTCTCTCTCTCACCACACACACACACACACACACGCACGCACACACACACACACACACGTGTTTTTAGTTTAGATTGACAATATTTACAAATGAAAGGACTTTGAGTATTTTTCCTATATACAGAAATTCAACTTTATACTCTCAAAATATTTCTGTATGATCTTACTCTCCTTTGCCAGAGGCAGATTCCTTTCATTCTAGTTAAGCTCCCCAGAACTATCCGATAATACTAATGGTCAAGTTAGACAGTTGTTTCAAAATTATCTTAAACCTACAAAAATATTATCTGCATTTTGAATTTACAGTTTTTATTTTGATAAAAGACACCTGTAATCTACTTGAAATTAATGAATAGGTCTATGCTTATAAAAATTATAAAAGTGTGTTACTTTTACAATTACAATCAGGGTAGGCAAGCATTTAGACAACTGATTTTGCATATTTTAGACAATTGATTTTACATATTTTCATACCTTTAAATGTTTTCTCTCTCCATATTTAATAATATGCATTTATATTCTTGCATTGTATATGTATGCAAATATTACATTTACTCCATAAATACATACAATTATGATTCACACATAATAATTGTATGTATTCATGGAGTACAATGTAATATTTGCACGTGCTTGTATACATTGTTATGATCAAATAAGGGTAATTAACATATTAATTCCCTTAATCTTATCTTTTCTTTGTGATGAGAATATTCAAAACCTCTCTTCGATATATTCTGAAATATACAATTCATTATTGTTAACTCTAATCATACTATTATCCAGTAACAAGTCCAATAAACTTATTATTTCTACCCTACTGTAGCTTTGTACTCACTGAACAATCGTTCACCATTTCTTCATTCCCCTACCTTCCCTGTGCTCTGGTAATCACTATTCTTCTTTCTACTTCTATGAGACCAACTTTTTAAAGTCCACCTATGAGTGGAGTAGGCTTCCATTTAAATCACATTGGCCTATGATTGGATTAGACTATTTCTCTTTACCTTTGGAGCTGGTAGAGGAATCCAGATTTCTTAAGAACATTGCCACAAATTTATTCCAGAAATTCGGTATCTTTAAGGAAGAAAATGGAATATGTCTTTGATTTTTAAGCAATGAGCAGTGTCTGAAACGTAAGATTACTCTGGAAACCTAAACTTAAATTTCTTTAAAACATGTAAACTAAGTTAGAAGATTTAATGTTAACTCCTATTATCAGAATCACGCTTGTTCTGGAAGAACAGACTGCTAAGGTTGACGTAGCAATAGAAGTGAGGCTTTTTTTTTTTTTTTTTTTTTTTTTTACTTATAGACTGTATTACACTTCTACATACTGCCTATTACTAATATCAGACACTATTGTGTTTATAAACTTTGCATTTTTAACAGTAAAGTAAACTTATACATTTGAAAATCATCCTCAGGGTCTTGTAAGTTTCAGAGACTAGAATAGAATGTGATAATAAACATTGAGTTTAATTAAATGGCTGACTGAAAATAGGAAGACTTTTGAAATTATTACTAATTATATAGAAAATGATGATTTAATTTCAGAGAGAAAAACATGTTTGGTATGACCTAATCAAAATATAGTTATAGACATTGTTTTAAAATTGTAATTTCACCATCCACCTTATCTTTTAGAAACTGAGAAATAACTTCTACAGCTGTAATTGAAGAATACAGTTAATATACTAAAGTTAACCCTCAATAAATATTAAAATAACATGGTATCTTTTCTCAACTTCTTATCATTGAGTTCGGTAAAGCATTTTTATATTTTAAACAAATAGAAATTATACAAATATATTATTTAGGAAATTTATCAGAGAAAGTGCTATTTTAAAAATGATTGGTCCATAGTTGGTAAATAACTGAACCAAAGGAATCACTGAACACTGTACAATTACATGCAAAATTGTGTCTAAGTGTGGTTCATATCAGTTTACACATATAGTGCATCCAAAATTATTATTAAATCAAATATAAAATATTAAATTTATAAATGCAATAAACCATATTTTGGTGTTCAAATCTCTTTCTTTCCAACTTAAATATTATATGGTATTTATAACGCCATGCACGTTATTGAAATTCACATTACATTTCATTTGCATTAATTTAAAAATACCTCTCTAGAGCCAATAATTAGTTAAAAGTTTTACAAGAACTAGTTTGTATAAGAAGCATTTTTAAAAACATCATAATTTACGTGTAAGAAAAGAATTAAAATTTAAACACAATCCACTTTGGAAAGTTCAGTCATATATAATCAAGTTAATAATTAAGGAATATGAATTAGTTTGGGTCTATAGTATGGTAAAATCAAGGTATTATATTATATTTAAAACTGTTTGATGATATTCAATAATTCCAGTATCGAGAAGTACCTTGATTGTAAAAGTAAGCAAGAGGCCTAGACTATTGGAAGAGGCGTGCATACCACCTTAGAGAAATATATTTATTTATAAAAGACTTTCAAACACTATAACATGAGACAACAAACTCTAGAGTACAGCCTTCTTTTACAAGGATTTCTAGCTTTAGAAAATTAATCCATGGCAGAATGTACATTGACTTCTATAAAAGAAAATATATAACCAAATAGTTATAATAAATATGCATATTTTATGCCTGTTTTTAAATATCTCTCATTTAAAGAGCAGTGAAATTTGCACTCTGTTATAGTACTTTTACGTTTAACTATCCAAAGTTTGTTTTTGTTTTTTTTTTATAAACAGCATTTTTTTTTCTATCCCTCCAGAGGCTTACTAAAAATTGAAAAATAAAACACAAGTAAGGCAGAAGCAACTCAATTCGGCTATTTCAGCATAGACAGCTGAAAGTGTGGAAAGTAGTACTGAAGGGAGGGAAGAAACAATGATTGATATCCTTGTTGGAAAGATAGATGATATCAGTCTGACAGTTTCTCTCTAAAATTCAATTTCCTGCTGCTCAAGCAACTTAATTTCATTTATGGTTTTTTAAACACTATGGCTTTGTAGAAAATATTTCAAAAGGTAATTTGATCTTTGTAAGTTCATAATTATAACATGAATGTTCAAAGATATTTTTCATTTGTTAATTTTGTGTTTTCTTTGTGGTCCTAGTTGGAAGGAGGTATACTTCATGCTCCTCTCTTAGTGTCAATATATCTAGTATATGTCTTGAGTTGAAAACACAGGAAACATGCATCTATCTGTGGAGTTGTCATTTGTCTTTCTTGCCTATATTTATAAGACAGGTATCTCCTGAGAAGACTAAGTGACATAATAGCAGATCAGCAGGAAATTTAAGCTCCATGTTCTATGTGTTAATGTATCAAACACACCAACATTAAGATGAAGAATGGCATCCTGGGATGAGGATTGGACTGTGTTTTCAAAAAAAAAAAAAAGTATCCCTGTGTGAATCATGTTTCTTGCTTAGAGACCAGATGCAAAGATTAAATTGTATTGTTAATGTATTTTTCATAGAAACATTCATTTTCTATTTTTAAAGCATAATATTATGATAATTAATGAATTATTCTCTGCTTATCTTTTCCAGTCCTGTGGGATGTCTTAAGTTGAAAATTACACCCTGATTAATGAAGAAAACTGATTTAGAATTAAAGAATGCTTTCAGAACCTATATAATTCAATGATCGCAGCATTAAACATTAGAGAAAATAGTGCACTCTTTTTTGTGATGATACAAAACCTGGTATAAAGAAGGTAAAGGGAATATGAAGCAACACTTCATTTCTGCAGCTATTCACTTAAGATCGATCATATAACTAGAGGTTTTGGGGCATCACTATAAAATACAATGAAATATAGATATTAATCTTTGAGGTTTCTGGACCTGTATTTGTTAATTAAACAAAGATTAATTGAGTGGCAAATATTTACCTTTGATTATAGTGAGATATACAAATAGGCAAGATTGTTACCTTCAAACATATTAGACACTGTGGTGGAAGGGAGCATTAGGAACAGTAAAAACAAAACAAAAACATGAACACAATTAAGCAAGGTTTAGCTGATAGATTGAATATGGGGATTAAGGGGTGAAAAGTATGATTTCTAGGTGTTTGCCGTGTGCATCTCCCAAGAGAATATGTAATTACCTGAGATAAGAAAGAGTTGGGGAAAAAAGGCATATTTACAGGATTGGAATCAAAATTCTCTTTGAGACATGTTAATTTCATAAATCTACTAGACATCAAAGTTGAACCCCTGGCCCAAAGGAGATTGGCCATGGCCAATGATATAGCCTATCAAGGAAACACTTCCTAAACTAGCCAGCTTGTCTGGAATAGGGACTTTGAAAGCTAATTGAATCAATTTCCCCAGGATATTGCACCCATTCCCCAGCTGCCATAAATGTTAGCTATCTGGCCCCACACCATATCCTCCTTTGGAAAATCACCTTCTCTAGCCTCCTTAGAGGAAAATGACACTGTGTTGCAGAGGTACAAGGCCAGTAACTGACAGGGAAGAGGGGTACAAGAGTCTAATTCCTGGCTTTAAGATTGGATCATCTTTGTGTATAGATTGAACTCTATGGGAACATGTGGCACAAGCATGGAGCTAGTTTCCAGTATAGATCACATCTTTCCTTAGTCATTTTCCTGCCCTGTCCTGCTTCTTTCAGTTCCCCTTCTGAGAACACTTTAAAATATGTATGCATGTATTTATTTATTTTTAATTGATCCATGATGTTTATACATAGTAATGGAGTACAGTGTGATGTTTCAATACATGCATGCATTGTGTCATAATCAAATTGCAGTGTTTGGCATATCCATCATCTTATACACTCATCATTTATCTGTGGTGAGACCATTGAAATCTTCTTTTCAAACTAAAAATATACAATACAATATTAGTAACCATAATATCCCTACTGTGCAACAGAACACCAGAACATATTTCTCTCATCTAACTGTAACTTTATACCTGTTGACCAATCTGTTCCTAACATACACCTTTATTCTCCCCAGCCTCTGGTAACCACTATTCTCTTTCTATTTTAATGAGATCAATTTCTTTAAATTTCACATATAAATAAATCAGGCATTATTTGTCTCTCTGTATCCAGCTTATTTCATTTAATGTTCTCTAGGTTCAACTGTGTTGCTGCAAATGGCAGGATTTCATGCTTTCTATGGCTGAATAGTATTCCATTGTGTATTTATACCACATTTTCTTTATTCATTTGTCAGCTTATGAACACTTAGGTTGATTCCATATTGTGACTCTTGTAAATAGAGGTGAAATAGACATGGGAATGCAGATAACTCTTCAACATATTAATTTTCCTTCTTTTGAATATATACTCAATAGTTGGTTGCTGAATCATATGTTTTAAGAAATCGTTCTGTTTTAAGAAACTATCACATAATTTTTTTAGAAAGCTCCACCCTGTTTTGTATAATGGCTATACTAATTTACCATTCTCACAGACTGTGTATAATTCCCTTCCTTCTGCATTCTTGCCAGCACGTATTTTTATCTTTCTAATAATTGCCATTCTAGCAGGAATGAGATAATATCTCATTGTGTTTGATTTGTATGTCTCTAATAATTAGTGATGTTGAACATGTTTTAATATACATGTTGACCATTTGTTTGTCCTTTTTTGAGAGATCTCCATTTAGCTTATTTGACCATTTTTAATCGAATTATTTACTTTGTTTTACTGTTGAGTTGTTTGAATTCCTTGCATCTTCTGGTTATTAATTTTTTGTAGAGTGAATAGTTTGCATAGCCACATTGTCTCTGTGTTTTCCACTTAAAAGGATCCTTGTTTTTATATGGCAGAATTGTTTTTATAATTGAATTGTATTCCATTTTGTATATATACCACATTTTCTTTATCCATTAGTCTGTTGATGCACATTTAGGCTGATTCCATATCTCGGTTACTGTTAATAGTGTCTCAATAAACATGTCAGTGTAGAGACATCTCATTGACATACTGATTTGATTTCCTTGGATATACACACAATAGTGGGATTGTTGAGTAATAGGGTAGCTCTATTTTTAACACTTCGAGGTACCTCCATATTATTTTTCAGTATCATTGCACTAATTCACATTCTTCAAGTATGTAAGCATTTCTTTCTCCACATTTATACCAGCATTAGATTTTGTATGTGTGTGTTTTTGATAGTAGCCATTCAAATTAGAGTGAGATATCAGATTTTCATTTTGATTTTCATTTCTTAGATGATTAGTAATTTTAAGCATTTTTGTATATACCTCTTGGATATTTGTATATCTTCTCATGAGAAATGTTGCTTAAGATGTTACTTTTGTCTATTTTTAATTAGATTATTTGTTCTTTTGCTATTGAGTTATTTGAGTTCCCTATAAATTCTGGATGTTTACTCCTTGTCAGATAAATAGGCTGCAAATATTTTTCCCATTCTGTAGGTCATCTCTTCACTTTGCTGTTTACTTTGCTGTGCAGAAGCATTTTAGTTTAATGTAATTCCATTTGTCTATTTTTGTTTTTATTTGCCTGTGCTTTTGAAGTCTTATTAAAAAAAATTTCTTGGCCGGGCGTTGGAGGTCGTTTCTTCACTTTGTTGTTTACTTTGCTGTGCAAAAGCTTTTTAGTTTAATGTAATCTCATTTGTCTATTTTTGTTTTTATTTGCCTGTGCTTTTGAGGTCTTATTAAAAAATTTTCTTGTCTGGGTGTGGTGGCTCACGCCTGTAATCCCAGCACTTTAGGAGGCCGAGTCGGGTGGATCATTTCAGATCAGGAGTTCAAGACCAGCCTGGTCAATATGGTAAAACCCCATCTCTACTAAAAATACAAAAATTATCTGGGCAGTGGTGATGCATGCCTGTAATCCCAGCTACTTGGGAGGCTGAGGCAGGAGAATTGCTTGACTCCAGGCGGTGAAGGTTGCAGTGAGCCTAGATTGCACCACTGCAATCCAACCTGAGTGACAGAGCAAGACTCCTTCTAAAAAAAATTAAGTAGAAAGAAAGAAAGAAAGAAAGAAAGAAAGAAAGAAAGAAAGAAAATTCTTGTTTAGACAAATTTTATAAAGCATTGTCTTTCTAGTAGTTTTATCATTTCATGTCTTACCTGTAAGTCTTTAATCCACTTTAAGTTTATTTTTGCATATTGTGAAAGATAAGGCTCTAGCAATGGAACATAATAGAGAACACAGAAATAAAGCTATTCACTTACAGATGACTGATTTTTGACAAATGCAACAAGATCACACATTAGAGAAATGAGTCTTTTCAAAAAATAGTATTGGAAAAGCTGAATATCCACATGCAGATGAGAACACCTCTTTAAGACTTTCACAGAAAGCATTAACTAAGAAACTTCTAATAAAATAGATTTAAGATACTAGTGTAACTAACACTCAACTCCTGCTAAAGAACTGACAAAATAATAGGTTCCTAAAGCTGAGCTATATCTTGAATTATAATTCAATTGATAAATACCGTGTTAATTTCCAGAAGGCCTGCTTGAGGAACAATTCTTATTCTTCCTTAAGACTTGACCGTATATATAATATTGTTTGCTTCTTCCACTTCTTGCACTTCAAAAATTTATTATTATCTAAAATACTCTGAATATATCAACGTCTCTTGCACCATAAAAGAGAATAAGGGACAGAATACATGATTCAAAGAGGCATACTCAGAAATAGTATTATTTCTTGTTTATGTAAATATTCTATAATTAAATGAGTAAAACTAATTTTTTGAATTTTTAGAATATAATTTAATTGAATGATTTTCTATAACTTGCACTTGGAGAGATGACTCATGAAACTCGAAATAGAAAAAGATTATTCATGCCAAGGATTTTACACCTTTTCTAGTCCTTCATTTATTCTAATTAGTGGGTCTTTATGATTTGGAATATCATAGGATTTTAGAAAACAAAGTGCTAGCAGATTGACGTCTCTGATTTTCCGTATTCCCTTTTCCAGCTTATATAATACCTCCTGCCATCACTTGGGGGACATTATGGAATATGACCACCTCCTGCTGTCATTGGGATGACATGGAATATGGCCACATTCACAACCACATCTTCAGTTGGGAGACTGTGCTTTGTTAGATTTTATTTTCAAAAACTTCCACAATTAAATTGATAAATTACAAAGCAGCAAAATGATGCAGTTAATCCCCTGGGAAAAATTATGTGCTTATAAAGTAAAATACACTGCCTCTTTCATGAACAGTGTGTGAGCTATTTGAAAATTTTATGCCATTAGCACTTTCAATATGTCATTAACCTGGAAAATAAGAGGGAGTAATGAAAGTCATTAAAAGTAGTTGAGTGTCCTGCTGTAGCCTGGCCAATAAGGGTATAAAGAATGAGAGACAGAGCAAGGCATTCTGCTATATTACAACTTAGCAGGGCTGTGTCTTCAAGATACACACACACACACACGTACACTTACATGCAAATGGGTGTGTATTTTTTCTGCCTCCAAGCTATGCTTCTTGTAAAGTAAAAAGGTATTAAATTTTTGACAAGCGTACCAAGTGCCATTCATAAAAATGTTGACTAATATAATATAAATGTAATTATTCTTAATTTTCAAAGTACTGAGAACATCACACACTGTATGTTCTCCTAAAAACCTGGTCCTGGCATAACCTTCTAAGCTGTTTTGTTTGGGTAAAGTTTGATGATAGAAGATACAGTTTATTGCATTATAAATGACAAGATAATTTTTTTTCTTTAAATACTACCCACTACTGCCAAAATTATTTTTCCTATAGACTGCCTATAGATACACCTCAACCCACTCCAGGAAACTCTGAATTGGCTGATTTAAAACTCACTCTGATATAATCCAGTGATGATTTTGTGCAATGCCCAAGAAGTTATCAAGTTTATTATTGATATTAGACTGAAAGGAGATCCAAAATCACCACCAACTTGGTACATAGCCAAGGATAAATTCATGGAAGTTAATGCTCTTTTAGGCAATACAGATGGCAGAATATATGCTATAGTTTATCTTTTTCTAAAAGAAATTATACTAAATTATGCTAAGAAATGTTAAAAGAAATTATTCTGAGAAATGCTCCAAGAAATTATACTAAATTATGCTAAGATTAGAAAGAAAAATGTTAGAATATCAAAATATCAAATGATTGCTCTGAATAATAGTATAAAAATACATTGGATACAGTCAATTCATATGTGAAGCAGTATGACACAGACACATCAGTACTAACAATGATGTGTTGAAGGAAGTCATACACTCGAGGAACTAACTCAAAGTGCAGAAAAATAAATAAGTTAATATAATTTACAGTGTATTTCACTAAGGTGAAATATATAGATAGAAGTATAGATAGAAATGCATATACTATATAATAGAATGAACACATGTATGTATATATGTTATGTGGTATATTAGATATACTGTAGAGTAGAAGGAATTTTGTACACCTGACACAATACTTGAGATTGGATATAGTGGAAACTCTCACACGGTACAGTAAAGAATGATGATAATATAGGGGAAAATATAATGCTTAGAACAAATGAATGTATTTTACAAGTTTTAAAAATTCTAAAACCCAGTAGTTTCAATTCACCCTGAAAAACAATAAATCTCACAGAATAGTGAAGACTTTAGAATGTCAAATAACTTGTATAAAAATATGAACTTTGAGAGCCTCCTGGGCAATGTGGTGAAACCTCATCTGTACAAAAAAAAAAAAAAAAAGAAATACAAAAATTAGCCAGGAGTGGTGGCACATACCTGTAGTCCCAGCTACTCAGGTGAGCTAAGGTAAGGTTAATCATCAGAAGTGCTGAAGGTGGAGATTGAAGTGAGCTGTGATTGCGTCACTGCATTCAAGGCGGGGTGATGGAATCAGACCCCGTCTCAAAACCAGAAAAAAAAGGAGCAAAATAAAAAATTTGATGCTTTGTGAAGTCGCCTTTTTTTTTGGAAGAAAAAAAATGGTTTTGTACATGGGATTAAACAATATAAATTCAAAACTTACAGATAAGGGGTTAACTCTATCACTCGACTCTTTAAAAAGTTTATATGAATATCCAGTCAAAACCAGTGAGGTATTGCCCTTGAAATGTTATCTACACGGATTTCCAAAGAGACCACAGGACTGTGTACTGTCTTGGAATGTCCTCAGAAGGCTCTGTCATCAATCAGGTAACAGTGAAAACCCCAGAGTCCTTTCTTACCAATGGAAAAGGGAAAGCAGAGGGACAGAAGCTATTCAAACTTTGTCTTCTTTCCTTGTGGCTAGTGGTTGTTGTTTAAAATGATAAAGTTCTTTCAAAAAAATCCAATAATTTAAAAATTTTCCATTCAGGCATCATTTAAAATAATAAATTTTCATTTATATACTTTTGGTTCAGAATGTGGCTAACACTTAAATTTATTAGGTCAAGATATCTTAGCACTGTGACTGCATTTAGGGAATATTCCTGTATACATATGTGTGTAATCAACAAATAATATGGCAAAAGTTGTATTTATTTATAACCTAAGCATTCTTTCGCAAGATACTGCCATAACTGAATGGAACCCTAAAAGTGAGAAAGTTGTTTTTTTCATAGTTTTTGTTTTTGTTTTTGTTTTTTTTCTACCAGCATATATGGGTTTCTGTACTACACAAGTGACCACAAGTACAGGCCCGGCACGCAAGAATTCCTTTCTTGCTGTAAAAAATCATGGCTCTAGTACATCCAGATTATCAGTGGCAATATGACCCAGAATAACAGAAAACAAAGCAACCAGGTGGTGTAAAGAAAAGGTTTCCTATCATGTGTTAAACATTTCTGGGGTTCATGAAGCCATCACAAAAGAAGAGACATTAAAGAAAGAAAGAAGACATGCTTCAGATGTGCTGAAACATGTATTAACTCATTAAATATTCCAAGACAGTGAAGTGAAAAATCATTATTAGATACATCAGAAATATTTGCATACATGTGTTCACACAGACATACACAAACACAAAGACACTATTTTACAGGTATAAATTAATATATTTATTTATAATTTATTGATTTTACACAAAAGCTGCAGCTTTTAGGAACAGTGATGATTAATTTTATATGGTAACTAGGGGAGTCCTGGTACCCAGGTTTTTGGTCAAACACTAGTTCAGATGTTGCTGTGAAAACATTTCTTTTCAGATATGATTAACATCTCAATAAGATATTGAGTAAAGCAAATTACCTCCCATAATGTGAGTGGGTCTTATCCAATCTGTTAAAGGCTTTTTGAGAAAAGACCTGAATATGAACTAATTCTGCCTCCAGACTGCCTTTGTATTCAAGACTAAAATATCAACTCTTGCAAGAGTTTCCAGCCTGTTGGTCCCCGCAGCACATTTCAGACCTGGCAGCACCCACAATAATGTAAGCCAATTCCTTAAAATCTCTTTCTTACTCACTTTCTGCATACATATGTATATGTTTTACATGCACATAGGTATACGTATGTGTATACATATGTTTATTGTATATGCTGTATATATTATTACAATATACATATATAAAATTATGTGTATTTCTCTACAATATATCTATTATATCTATTTTCAGAGAGACAGATATAATTTCATCTATTTCTATGGAGAATCTTAATGTAAGAGTTAAATCTGATTTATGGAGAAAAGTATAAGGCAAAGGAAACAAAAGTGAACAAGGACAAGACTTAAGTGCTGATGATTCAAAAACAGATATGGGATTAATTTGAGAGGAATATAGCACATATAGTAAGTAATAGCAATCACGTAACAAAAGGTCATGAGAAAATATCATTAGAGTTGAGCCATAGGGCAATCTGCAAAAAATTTCCTTCCTTAACACAGTAGCTCATTTGACAATTTCCTGAAATAAAATTTGACACTGTCCTAGATATCCTCTGTCCTGTTTTTTTCTTGATGGGAAGTCTTAGGAAATTAAATTTATACATACATACAGATTTACGACACATACAAATTGTTTATTCAGTAACTTTTTGAAATAATGGTATTTGAAAGCTTTTTGGAGAAAACCTTTAAGAAAAATTTTATCATTTTTGCATAAATAATTTTTTCCTTAGTAAGCAACTAAACAATTGCTTTAAGAATTGCTATGATATCATTACGATTTCAACCAAATCATTCTCAAATTTACTCAATACCACAGATTCTAGTAAGACAATATCAAATAGAAAAATTTTCAACTGTCTGCCAGGTTTTGAAAGAATCTAAAAAAAAAAAAAGTGTGTGTGTGCATGTGTGTGTATTTGTGTGTGTATACACTGAATGATAATGATGTAACATCCATTATCAATCTGTGATGTGTGCAAGCTTCTTCAATGTGTTTTGAAATGACTTTTTAAGCCTGGACTAAAAAACATTTTTAAGCATATGCCAAAGCCTTCTACATCAGTGGGTTACATTTATCAAAGTCTCTCACAGAAAAAAAAAAAAAAAAAATGATCATCAAGAATCCCTGATTTAATCACCTGACACTATCACTTTCCAAATGATGATCATTTCACACCCTTTCTTCACCACCCACTACTTGTCACCAACTATCAAGCTGTTTCTTCTTTCTTTGACAAGCTAAAACACATTTGTTCAATTTTATATACTAATTATATTTACTTTCAATTTTATTTTGTTTTTTATGTTTATTACAATTTATTTTATGTTTATTACTGATATGAACTTTTTAAATTATTTCATTGATATATTTTACTATCTTTGATAATTAATTGAAAAACTTCTAGAATGGAGGACATGCTTAATTTTTTACCTCATTAAATTGTCAGCCTTTCACTCAGTTGCAGAGTTTACATGAACTCATTTAAGACTTTAAGAAAAAACAGCTTTTTACATTGTTTCTTTTCTCTTGTGAAAATGGAGTAAATATTTTTACCGTATGTATTAGGGTTGTGCAGAGAAACAGAAGCTGTGGAATATGAAGTGTGTCTATTTAAGGCAAACATGTCAACTTGTTTTATTGTAGGGAGAGATTTATGATTTTTAAAAAGTGGCTCATGGGATTCTGAAGGCTGACAAGTCCCAAAATCTGCAGGTCAGTAGGCAAGCTGGAGAGCCAGCAGTACTGATGGTTTAATTCCAGTCTGAGCCCAAAGGTCTGAGCGAAAGGAGAAATGATCGCGTCGTTTCAGTTCATCAACCAGCAGGCTTGAGACCTTGGAAGAGCCGATGATGCCCTCTGAGTCTGCAGGCGGGAAAAAAAGTCAATGTCCCAGTCTAAAGGTTGTCATAGAGAAATAATTCTACCTTTACTTTACACAGGGGAGAATTAGTGATTTGTTCTATTCAGGCCTTCAGTTAACTTTGTAGGATAACCCATATTAAGGAGATCTACTTGCCTTATCCATTTTATAGATTTACATGCTAATCTCATCTTTTAGTATTCGTATGTTTTATTTTAATATTTACTTTAGAAAACTTGTAAATTATTTCTCTTCTTCTTTGAGATGTAAATCTTTTTAAAAGGTTCTTGTCAGTGTAACAACGCAGAAGTCTTTTTCAAGAAACTATGAGCTATCCCTGTGAAAGGCAAACATCAAGAAATATAACACCTCTCGCTCCCAGTTTGTGTGGCAACATAGAAGTCTAACTTCAGCCTAACTTCAGGCTCCCATTCTAAGTGGTAAAACTGTCTTGTCATGAAGATGAGAGAAAGCTTATTTCCCTGAAGGTCAAGCCAATTAGCAAAGGTAGATGGCCTACAATCCCTCAGTTCATTCTTGAAATCTTTCCAGCGCTTTGTTTTAGGAGCATTGACCTCGGACTAAAATTCTGGCTTCTCTACCTATTACAGTAGACTTGAATACAGTCTTTCTTGCCTGGATAACATTGTCTTTTACAATTTTTGATTTGTTAACACGGAAGGAACAATTACAATCAGGTCTCTACAGCAGAAAGAAATGTAGTGTTTTTAAGTAACAGAAAAGTGTTATTTATGATTCTGTATAATAAGCAAAATATTTGTGAATATGCTTGTAGATATAATCAAAGCCAAATAATATAAAGTCTTCACGGGTTTCTTTTTGCAGCTAGAAACTATGTGAATATTGATTACTAGAATATGGCATCATTTGGATTGTTTGTAATCATGCATTTTAGCTGTTATGTGGTACATAAACTTTATGAGTCCAATTTTAGAAGAAAAAAATTTAGCTACAATTTTAACAGTTCATATGAATCTTATGATGGTTTATGACATAATAGTGACAAATATAGGAAGTATTTTTTAAAATAGTACATATTTAAGGTAGAATTGGCAAATCTGGTTTGCAGATTGGAGAAAGATTAAACAAAAAGGAAGATTTTTTGTTTCAAAAACCAGATAACTATCAACTAAATTATATTCAACAGCAAGAGAATGAGAGTCAAAGTAACAGTAGCTTTCAAGACATAAACTCTTTCATGCAAACTTCAGAAATGAACTCAAGTCTAAATTTTTCAAAGTTCTCATGGGCCGTGGCTCACTATTCTTTCATCTTTGAGATGTTTTCTTCATCTTCCTAGTCTAAGATGACAAAATCTTCATTACAGAAAGCAATCTGGATGTACATAAGAGAAAAAGGAGAGAAGCTACAGTATATACCCAACAATTGATTTTTTAAAGTCCTGGAAACTGCCACATAAAAGTATAACTTATATCTTAATGAATGGCTTTTGTCTTAATAGAAACATGACTGGCTATATCTAGCTAATATTTGTTTTTGGTTTTAATAATAAAGTATTTGATAATTCTTAAAATAATATTTTAGAATATTTTCTTCTATTTGATTGGAAGTTATGGAGAACGGATATTGTAAGACCAAAAGGAGATTTGGCAAAACACCTAATTATGGTTCTAAGTTTACCCAGCTGAGAGTACTGGCACCCAAATGGTTCAAATCTACATAATTAGCATCCTAACCTGGGGCTATATAATAAAGTGGTATCAAAGAACAATCTCTCAATCTCATGTATTTAGTATTATTACATTGGGATGATGTAAACTGACTATATCCATGCCGACAAGATAGTGGCAAGATAACAGACCTGAAATTATGATAAAAGTTGTACAGAGGAGAAAGAGGGAGAGAGAACAGAAGAAAGGAAGTACCTTAGTGACAGTGAAGAATGGCTTTAGTTCCCCCTTTCCCTGCTTATTCTCTCTCTTTCTCCTCTCTCTCTCTCCCCACGATTCTCCCCTCTAATCTTGAGCTTTGTTTCTTTTATATGCAATAAAATTACTTCTGAATTATACTTCTGAATATGCTTGCAAGAACATGAGGTAAATATGTATTCCAAAAGTCAGAGATCTTCGTTTTTATACATGGATATATCGCAAGAGAGCTTGTGACAAGACCTGGAAGGTGCATGTGCATGTGCATGTGTAGGCTCATAATGTGTGTGTGTGTGTGTGTGTGCACATATTGAAAACTTAAGAGTCAAAAGAATGGTAGAAAAATAGTTCTCACAAGTAAGTGAATCTAGCATGTAGAATTGGTCAAGCTATTTTGGGGATGGAAGCAATGCAGATTGTTTCTAGGTAGCAATCATTGTTACTGTTGAAGCAACTGAATGTACCATTACCTTTTCTTTTTCTTTTCAACATATTTTAAGTTCAAGGGTACATGTTCAGGTGTGTTACATAGGTAAACTTGAGTCATGGGGGCTTCTTGTATAGATTGTTTCAACAATGGGTATGAAGCCTAGTACCCATTAGCTATTTTTCTTGATCCTCTCCCTTCTTTTATTCCCCACTCTCTGATAGGCCCCAAAGTGTGTTGCTCCCCTCTGTGTCCATGTGTTCTCATTATTTAACTCCCACTTACAAGATAGAACACTTCTTATCTGGGTTTCTGTTCCTGCATTAGCTTTCTAATGATAACGGCCTCCATCTCCATGTATATTCCTGCAAAAGACATTATCTTGTTCATTTTTATGGTGGCATAGTATTCCATGGTGAATATGTGTACTATTGCTTTTTCTATCAGAACTCAAGAAATGTACTTGGCAAGACTGAACTCTAGGAACCTTTTCAGAAATACTGAATGTGTCTGTGAATTGTCTACTTTCCAAGAGTTTCATATACTGATACAGAAGAGCTTATTCAAAGAAACCCTGTGTGAGGCTATTTTATAGGAAGTGTTTTATACCTTTGGAAAAATATCTGAGAACATTGAGAGAAAATCAAGCATCTTGGGAAAATCTCAAATTTTATTTTTATTTCCTTAACTGAATTTTGTAAATAAAAGACAAAGTCATAAAAAGCATAACTGGTGGGTGTTAAGATTAGGAAAACCAAGAGAAATATGTTAAATCATATATCTCATCACACAATTTTCCTGCTATATTAGGCTTATGGAAATAACAGTCCCCCATTATTCTATTTGAAATGGAATGACTTGCTTTCCATCTGGGAAATAAGAGTGGGCTAACATTTCTCACTACTCCAAACAGTTTTTTTATAATTCTCTGAGTTTACATCAAGATTGAAACTACAAAAACTGAGGCCTTGCAATGTAAAAAAAAAGTTCAAGATTATTGCAAACATACAGAAATTATTAGAGAAAAAAGCACCTTCTCGGATTACAGTACCATAAACTAACAGGAAAGCTAATATTGTATAATTAGAATAGAATTCTAAGGTGGAGGAATGCCTATTTTTCAACTCATTCTATAAGGCCAGAAACCAATTATAGTATTTTAAAAATCCAAATCACATAGATATAAAAATTCTTCTAATTTTAGAATGTCAAACCCATTATCCATTTTCATAAATCTCTTACAAATTGAAAATAGAAGGAAAGTTTTTCTCCCTGATCAGGATTATCTCCAAAGCTTTTTTACCTTTTAAAAAGCTATTTGGTAAGGAAAGGCCAAAAGTTTTTCCCCAATCCAGAAAAACACAGAGATATTTGCTTTCACCACTTGTATTTAATATTATACTAGCTATTCTATCCACTGCAATATGATAAGAAAAACAAATAAATAAGGATTGGAAAGGAAGAAGTAAAACTTTTTATTTACATATAACATGACCATCTATGTAAAAAGTTTGATAGAATCTACAAAAGAACTACTAAGTTTAGAAAGACTGCAGAGTTCAAGGTCGATGTATACAAATAAACACATTGTATTTCTCTACAGTAGCAGTGAAAACCCCAGTAGACATATTTGTATTAACTGGTACTCTGACCCAAAAATTTATCCTAATATAAAAATAAATATTCAGGCACTATCATATAACAAATACATAATTTAAATGAAAATATAGACTTAAATATTTATTATAAAATTTAAAACTGTCTCAAAACATATGAAAGTAAAATCTTCGTATTTATATTAAGCACAAGTTTTTTTTTAATTATTATTAATGTATGACACCAAAACACCTCAAACAATTACAAAATAACTTCTGCTCTTTAAAAGGCATGTTCAGAGAAAGAAAATACATGTCATACAATGGAAGAAAATCATTTAATGGTATATGAAACAAATATTTTTATCTAGAATATAAAAATAATTTTGAAACTTCAGTTAAAGAAACAAAAACAAATGAGGAAAAGAGGTAAACAAGATACACTACAAAATAAGATACACTGAACCAGACTAAACATGAAAATACTATTAAAAGATTCTAAAAATCAGTAGACACTAGGGGAATTCAAGTTAAAATTGAATGAGATGTTGCTCTAAACCTATCAAAAGGTCTAAAAGTAAAGAATGATCATACCAAGTATTGGCAAGGCTATAGAGAAAATTGTGACTGTCATTAATTGCTGATGAAAACACAAATGATACAACCACTTTGGAAAACTGTTTGACAGTTTATTACAATGTTGAAAATATGCCTACTATATAACCAAACCATTCTATTTCTTGGTGTTTACCCAAGATATATGAAAATATATAGCCATGGAAAGATTATAATTTCATTTTCATAGCAGCTTTATTTGTACTAGCACCAAGCAGGGTCTCACTCTGTTGCCCAGGGTTGAGTGCAGTGACATTATCACAATTCACTGCAGCCTCAACTTCTCTGGCTCAAGACTTCTCCCACATCAGCCTCCCGAGTACCTGAGACTACAGGTACATGCCACTACGCCAAGCTAATTTTGTCTTTTTTTTTCTAGAGACAAAGTCTCACTATGTTACCCAGGCTGGTCTCAAACTTCTGAGCTCAAGAGATCTTGCTGCCTCAACTTCCCAAAATGCTGGGATTATAGGCATGAGCCAACAAGTGTGGCCATGAATAAACTTTATGAAATAAGAAAAGCAACATCAAAACAACATCCACCAAAAATAGAGTTAATATAATAAAGAAATAGAAGCATCTTTTGAATACATATCAAGATATTAAAGTAATATTAAGAAATCAAGTTTGGTAAGTTTTTAAAAACTCAAATACTGGAACTAAAAATAAATAAAATTATGAGTTCAGTGATTTAAAAATAATAGAAAAATATGAATACTTAATGATCAAATAAATTAATATAAGATGGTTATTTGTAGATATATATTCTTAAAAATCTATACAAAAGCAGTTTAAAAATAAATTGATAATTTGAATAATTATTTATCATATAAGAATTTGAATCACTTTACAGAGATCAAATATTGCTTTAAAATATTTACCAAATACTGAAGAAAGATAAAATTCCAATCTTACACAAATTTGTTGAGGCTGTAATATAAAAGAAGCCTACCCTTAGAGTTTATGCTGATATAATATTATTTTGGTTGGGTCATTTTCAAAGCAGATGCCAAGATAATAAATCCTGTGAAGAAAAAAAATAAAATTTCTAAAAAGTTCAGATTTGTAGGTAACATATACCAAATTTCTAATAACACAAAATCCCTAACTTATAAATGCTTTTATGGAAAATAGGATAACAAAAAACTCTTTATAGCATGTTTTCATAAAGGCATCATTATATTAAAACTGCATATAAAAGAATATAACATGTTAGATAAATTTCCCTAAATCCTTGGATAAAAATATAGTATTTAAAATATTGAAATTTCTACTAACCTGATCTCTAAATTCACTAGTGTTTCCACCAAAATTTAAGCAACATTTTAAGAAATTGAATAAACATATTCTAAAAACATATAGAAAAGTATATGGAAAAATTTGGCAAAGCAGTATAATAAAAAGAAGGTGTTCTTAACAGATATTCCATATTTCACCACTAAAGTGATTTTAAACTTGTAATAATGGCAATGAAAGAGACAAACAAACAATGAAATAGAACAGAGTTAAAGACCCTCCCCCCCTCCCCCAACACACACACAAACACACATACACCTGGTATACAAAGAGCTTTTATGATTACTCAGTAAGACAAGATACAGTATTTAGTAAATGATGTTGGGAAATTTGGCTAATTCTATGAGAGAAAATTAAACCAGTTCTGTAATATACAGCATGATAGAAAAACAAACTCAAACTATGTTAAGAGCATAACAGGAATAACTAAAATAAATGTGAAATGAGAAAGTATGTCATAAACAAGACACAGAAAGTGAAAATCAGGATAGGGCTTTTTTATTTACTAAGTACTAGAATTCTTAATCTGAATGAGATGGAGACCACCGAATAGTTTTAAGCAGAGAGAGACATGATACGATTTGGGCTTTAGAAGGACCACTATTTGTATAGTATTGAGAATAGACTCTAGTGAGTTGGAGTGCAAGAAAGGAGATCAGTTATGAGGACATCATAGCAATTCAGCAGTGAGATCAACTAGCTTGACTAAGTGGTGGCAAAGAAGGATAGGTTATGTGGTGGTTTATGGCATGTTTTAAAACTACAGTCAATGAGATTTCTTGAAATGTCTAATATGGGCATATTAAGAAAACAAGAGAGAATGAATAACCAGTTTTTTGCCAGAGACTGGGAAAGTGAGGAGGCCAAAGGCAGGAAGACTGAAAGTTGAAGTAGATCTGATAAGAAATTAGAAATTCAGTTTGGGTCCTGTGATTTTACAATGTCTTTTCAAGTGGAGATCTCTGAGTTTGGAGTAAAAAATCTGGAGATATAAATTTAGGAATCATCAGGGTAAAAACAGTATTTAAAGATCTGGATAAGAGTGGGTGAGACAAATATAGGTAAGAATGAAGATAAAGAAGGAAGAAAGCAAGTCCTAAGAATCATACCTTTCTCAATTTTAATTGGGATTGTTTCTTCATAAATGGCTTTAATTTACATACTTTACTCTGCATTATACATAGTATCAAGCACAATGTGTGCCAGTAAAATTTATAAATATATATTAATGAATAAATAGAAAATATTTGATTATAAATGGGGTAAAATTGCCAAATACCATCACTATGTGTGTGGTCAGGAACCCAACAAGAGAAAGCCACAGAAATTGTCCTAGATGTGCCCAAGAATCAGAGCTGAAAAAGCACTCAGAAATCATCTTTCTCAATTTCTAAGATCTAGAAACAAAATTAACATGTCGCAAATTAATCAGCTAATTAGTAAATATTAGGATATTAGCTCAGATTTTCTATATCCTACTCTACTATTCCTTCTACTCTAGCAAGATAGAGCAGATATATCTGAACATGAAAACTAATTTTAAAAAAACTGAAAAACCATCTGGATTAAGAGAAAAAAACAATAATTTATTTAAACTTTAAAAATCAAATTTAGATTTCATTTCATGAATACATGTTTTCATATTTTTTTCTGCCAAGTTTTCTTCAAGGAAAAGACTTTTGATACTTTAATAGTGAAAGAAACTTGAAGATTTTTCCAAAGTATTTTAATACTAAAAAAAAACTCTGTATGTTGTACGTAGTCTATATAGTCCACAAGTTAATCTCTTTAATATTTTTCTCTATATTAAATCTAATATTAAAATAATTTCATACCTCAGTTTCCTAATTATACTTTCATATGCTACATAAATATAAAAATCAGTATCTTGAAAAGCACTGCAATATGAATATGAATGAAAACATAAATGGAATTTTTAAATGTGAAAGTTAATACACCAATTACTATAAATGGAAAATAAAGTCTACAGAAGCTTAGAAGAAATGAAATATATTGGTTTTTGGCTAAATAACAAGATAAAGTGACAACACCACATGCAAATTGTTAACAACACATTTAACATTCCAGATTTTCACCACTGAATATCTAATTAATACTTAAATAAGCAGGAAACTTCAAACTTTGTAATTCCAACATCTGCACAACGTTACAAATTCTTTAGATTTGAAGTTTTTGAAGATAATGTATAGCCACACTGAAATTAATATCCTATAATATATAGTGTTACATTACTTTTTTTTTTTTTTACCTTTTTTACCTTGCTTATAATACTTATTTGCTTTCCTTTGGAATCATGACATAATAAGATAATCTGTTACTCTAAGCAGGGTTACCATATTATATTATACACACACACACACACACACACACACACACGAGTTTTGTTTTCTTTTCCTGGCTTCATCTTTCACTGGCTTGCTATCAGTCAAATACAGAATTGGAAAAAAGGTATGGGGGCAAAAGACTTCAGAAATACTAAATCAGGCCAGACACAGTGACTTGCGCCTGTAATCTCAGCACTTCGGGAGGCCGAGGCAGGTGGATAGATTGAACTCAGGAGTTGGAGACCAGGTTACATGGTGAGATACCCGTCTCTTAAAAAAAAAATACGAAAATTAGCTGGGTGTGGTGGCCCGCACCTGCAGTCCCAGCTACTTGGGAGGCTGAGGTGGGAGAATCACCTGAGCCTAGGAGGCAGAGGTTGCAGTGAGCCAAGATCACATTATTGTACTCCAGCCTGGGGGATGAAGGGAGTCTCTCTCTCTCTCTCTCTCTCTCTCTCTCTCTCTCTCTCTCTCTTTCTGTAACTCTCTTTCACATACACACACACACACACACACACACACACACGCACCCTCAATCATATTTTGGTCTTGATATTCTCTTTGAAGAATTTATACAGTACATAATACCTTATTGCTAATATAGACACTATGTTACATGGCAGGTTTCTAGAACTTAAATGTGTTCAGAGGGTAGATATCATGTCAAAAGTTCTTACCACAAAAAAAGACAAACAAAAAATAAAAAATAAATAAAATAAAAACAAAGGCACATGAGGACACTTCGGGAGGTGCTAGATATATCTATTACCTTGGTTACGATGAGGTTATTACTGGTGTTTGTGTGTCTAAACACATGAAGTTGTATATTACAAATCTGTGCAGTTTTTGTATATCAATCTTATCTCATCAAAGCTGTTAAAAATTTTATTTAGGGTTCCTCTTGATATATTCACCTCTCAAAAAAAGATAATACTAACTCAAGGCTGTGGATAGAGATTGCCACTTATTATAGGTGTTATTTGATGACTACATTTTAAATATGTGAAATTAAACTTAAAAAGGTTAATTCTTGTATGTTACGTGGTAAATACTTAGTGAAATCTGTATAGTGAAGATATGAATTTTGCATTATTCAATTTCCTGACTTTTTTCTATGAAATTTTCTTTTATAACAGATTTAGCCATTTTTCAAATTTTGTTTTGATATTTTTTTCTTTGCTATCTTGTTTAGCCAGTAATACTGCTGAGACTCTAAAAAATCATATAAGAAAACTACAAATTACTTGCTTTAGGAAACTATGTAAATAATATATTTGTAAATACTCATTGTCTTTCTTCAAATACTGATTTTCATTTCAGTTACATACTGCCATATTCTTTCAGCTATTTCTTATAAGACCTAGTAACAGGGAGTAAAAATAAAATAAAACCTGCCATTAAAATTATATCTCTATCTCATTATTTTAGAGAATTAGCTAAGTGGAATAAATGTGTCAACTGGGAAGCAGAGAAAATAAAAGTAATACTTTTGCAAGTGAAATTGTGCACATTTATCAAAAGTACTGGACATCATTACATACTAAATAGCAACTCTGTACAGTTATACATATTAATATATGTATATTCTGTTTCATTTTATGGAATATTTCTACTATTGTTTGATGTAACGTACATTCTCTTTAGATTTTTATACAGCCTATTGACCCTTAGAAGAAGATAAGACATTTAACATCTTTAATCCTACCTGCTTTAAGAAGTAATTTTCATGAATTCCGTGTAGAAATTATATTTAAGATTTCTATTTGCTTAATATGACTGTGATGTAAATATCTTGATAAACACAGAAATATAAAATATAAACAATAATAGAATAGCACATCAGAACTGTAAACATTAGAATGAACATTATTCCTAATGCTAATGCTGTGTTAAAATTTGCTGATAAAGTCATACAACCAAGAATCATTTGAATAATTTTGGCATGCACAACATACAAGTTGAAAATAGAACACAAGACAAAAATCTGGAACCTGAGTTTTAGAAGTAACAGCAGTTGCTTATTTAAAAAGTTCTGTGATCAATAAAGAGAAGTTTATAGCAACAAAGTCAAACTATCACACTTAATTTAAATTACCCTGTTAAATAATATGTTAAAATTTGTTTAAAAAGCACACACTCTGCTATTTTTGTCAAAATGATTTGGTTGACTAAGGTAAATAAACTCTAAAACCTCACACATTTCCCATTTGCAATATAATATTTTAATTGTAGAGAAGGAGCATCAAACATTTTGAGAGTCTATAAATCCTCTTCAATGGTGAACTTTTTCATATTTAGAGAACATCATATCGCACATTTTTATTTTCATTGTGCCTCAGGTCTAATTCAGTGAGACTATATTTTAGTTTTGCTCAAATATTTTCTCAAAACTCCCATATATCTGCAGCATCAGTTTGCTAACAAAGTTACCTTGTTAAATTTTAATCCAAGTATTTTCTCCAATACTGGTCTAGACAGATGATTTTAAAAGTTGCTCATTTCATTACATCTTTAGTGACTCTTTTTACAAAGACCTAAACACCAAGTATTTGGGACACCTAGACCTCAATAGTTTATTCATGCACTATACATCTTCCCATACAGGGATTTTTGCATAGTGCTAAATCCTCATCTGAGCTCTACAACTCATCCTAATTTCACTTTAGACACTGGTTACCATGCTGGGTTAATGAATGAGCCTTTGAAGTTCAAGTATTTTCCTAACGGTTTGCCCAACTTTGTCTAAGAATGTAGCTTTGCCTTCCTGTGACCTAGAATTTTCCTTCTAAGCCTATCTCGACGATTGAATGAATGCAACCTGATACCAATGCTCATTTATGCTACTTTCCTATCACTATTTTTGCGGTTTTTCCCAATATTTCTAATGCCAAATCACTGTATAATCTTGATATTTCAGTTATAGTCCATCCACCTCTTCTTTTTTCGTGATAATTCATGTCATATGGCACTTTTTTCATGACCACTTGCTACCTCATATTTCTTTCTCATGTGTATCTTATATCCTATCTTATATGACTTGTTCATGTACCCTTTTTCAACAAATATCTTAAGTAGGTATTTCTGGATTCCAAAAATCATCTAATTTTGACCTAGTGCACTAAATAAACCGATTCTTAGAGAATCATCTTAGGGCAACTTTGACCCATGTGGAATACTCACTAGAAGAATTGGTCATATTTAATAAGCCAAACAGTAAGTCATCAGAATTGAAGAATATAATAACCAAACACTAGAATACATTACTCTACCCATGTGCAACTCTCTGTGGGATGAGGGCTTCAACAGCTGACTTTATTTTGTACTCACTTTCCTGTATGTGAGATTATGATAAAATATTCCTAAATTCTCAAAAAATTTGTCTTTTATCGTCAGTTTTGTACACACGCATTTGTGTGTCTGTCCCAAAATTTCACTCAGTCATTTCTCTGTATAATATTAAAAACAAAAATTCTGTGTAATGTTTTTAATGTTCTTTTCTTACTAGAAATAAAACTTTGCATTTAGAAATTATTGTTATATAATCTGAAACATATTTGATATCTTGCTCTTCAATGTGATCCATAATTATTAAAAATGTGGCCTTCTAATTTTGTATTTTTGTCATCATAAAATATCAAGGAGCATATACATTATTCATTTTTAATTCAAACATTTCCGCAGCAGAAGGTGCTGAGCAAAGTCAGTATTTGGTAAGTTTTCTCACTTCACTTCCACTCTGTTTGTTAAAACTCTTTATTTCAGTGACCAGCTTGAGATTTCCATCTGGAATTCAGCTTGCTTTTCAGAATTCTTCTAGAATATAGTGCTGCTATTTATTTGAGATTTGCTAATGTCCTCACAGAGTCAATGCAAAAAAAAAAAAAAAAAAAAAAATGCTGTGTTTGTGGTTTTTGAATCAGAAAGCTGCTGGCACTGAAAAATGAAGAACAAATCATTGCATCCTGGCAAGCTTCTAACAGCACTGGACCATTAACACTAATCATTTTGAGCCAAACTTACTTTCCTAAGATTTGATCTCTTTCCTGAGATGATGTGGGTTTTCAGAAAACATACAGGTGCCTTTTCAAAGAATGAAAGATGTGGATTTATTTTTTTCTAAATGACTATAACCTGTTTAAGAAGACTCAATATATAAAAGTAGCAAATGGCTTTGCTTCATAGAGTTACCTTCACTATTGCAACTTTTTGATTTCTGCACTGAAATTCCGATACTACTAAAATTACTCTCTATCGTGATTCTTTTTTTTTTTTTTTTTTTTTTGCATTTAGGATATTCTATTACATATGCTTATGTAGAAAGCAAGATGAAGTTAATTACTTAGTATAAACAGATACATCCCAATTCTATCAAGAAAAAAATGTTGCCATTCAAATTAATCTAACAAACTTCATTGTGTGTGTGTGTCTGTGTGTGTGTGAGTGTAAAGGTTCCTTTAAACACCATTTTATCACGGCTCTGATACCATTTAAGCACCATATATTCTGACTGGTCACAGAACAGCAGTCAAGTGAAAATGACAGTGACTGACAATTACAGAACAAATAAAATGGCTTCCAGAAGTGCGCAGAGACCTGTGGACCTCAATCAGCTGAAGTTACAAATCCATTAAATGACTCAATTTTGTGTATCCAACTGTGAGATATATTTACCATCACACTGACAAGAACGATAGATAATAAATGCAGCCTGTAACACAGCTCACCAATGGTCAGTGTGATCCCAGCGCTGAATTATCTGATGTGGTTCCAAATACCACTTATAGGTAAAAACTGATAAATTATCATAGAGCTTAAAAGAAAAAAGGCTAAAGGTAAATGAGTAATGTCATCACTTGCTTAAGAAGGCAAACTTCATATTTTAAAAATGTTAATTATCAAATCCAAATATTCTCATAAGTCTACTATTGGAAAGAGAAGATGCACTGAATCATTTTAAATTTTTAAATGCAAGGTCGCAAAATAAGCGATCACCATTGGTTTTAAAACAGGTTTGTCCAAATTCCTTGTGTTTTGGAAGTTTGGACATGTTAGAAATGGTGCATTTGCCAAAGGATGCTTCCTTAAAAAGGTGATAACATGTAGTTTGTACGAAAAACTGCTGATTGATTCTTTTCTTTTTTATAAACATTATATAAAAAATTAATTTGCTAACCTTTCAAAAGATTGTGACAAAGAAAAATTATTCATTCACTTATTGATTCAGTGGAAAATATTATTAAGACATCACTGTGTGCCTTGGATTGGTAGGAGAGTCATGGTTGAAAGAATACAGATGATATCTAATATGATTTTAAGAAAGTATTTAAATAACAGTGAAATGTCACTCATTCAAAAGAATAAAAAGTCAGGCAAAAAAAATGTAAACTGTAAGGGTATATTTTTTCCACAGGTATACTCAAGTGGAAATAAAGTAGATAGATAAAAATTTTACCCAGTTTTTATCAGTAATTTTTCATCAACAATTTTCTATGATGAATGAATCTTATTCTTGGGTAAATTTATTTGGCAATTTTCTCAATATGCTCATTCTAGAACTTCAGCAATTATCATAAATTTTTACCTCCTAAAAACCTGTAAAAATATAATTTACTGTAATTTACTTTGGCATTGTAATCGCTGACTGGGAAGCAAAATAAACAGACTACAGCTAATGCATGCATCCTCTATGGAGGGAAGAAATACATGATGATTAATTATTATAAAAACTGTATAATATAATGAACTGTAACTACAGAGATGAGGAAAAATTGATCAGCATAAAGATTTAGGAAAAATCTAAAATAAGCATTCATTATAATCCTTAACTGTAAGACAAATGAGAAGATATAAATGCTATAGTACAAGTATGAAATTAATCACACACAGTGATTTATTTAGGACTCACAGAAGAAAAAAATAGAATGACCGCTCATAAGTGTATATTTGGTACATGATTTCAAATAATTTGTTAAGCAACTTGATATTTTTATGTGTTTATCTATGTCTGTATATACCGTGCTGTGTGTGCATGTGTGTGCGTATTTGATACGTTATACCATGGCACTTCTACCTGCTGATCTTTTTTACAATGTACTTTTCTCACCTGTCTTACACATCTTCTTAGAAGGTGACTGATTACAGTAAATAGATATTTCTATATTATTTATATATCATGTATGTTCATATATCATATATATTCATATTTATAAAATATTCTTTGAGTATGATGCTAGGAAGATAGCAGTGTATATTTTTGCTCCTTTATAACTCTTGATCTTAGCCAAACAGTTGAGAAGCGATTTCCTTTCTTTATAAAGCTACTAGGCATGGGAGGCTAAAAGTATTAAGATGTTTATATAAAACAGTGTTTGGTCTGTAATTAAAGTTTAAATCAAAACATGCATGCAGCTGTTGATTTAGGGGTAAAAACATGAAAGAAAGAAAGAATATTAGAAAGAAGAAGCAGCTATGGCCGGGCGCTGTGGCTCAAGCCTTTAATCCCAGCACTTTGTGAGGCAAAGGCAGACGGTTTACCTGAGATCAGGAGTTAGAGACCAGCCTGGCCAACATGGTGAAACACCAGCTCTACTAAAACTACAAAAATTAGCCGGGCATGGTGGCATACACACACCTGTAGTCCCATAGTCCCAGCTACTTTGGAGGCTGAGGCAGGAGAATCACTTGAACCCGGGAGGTGGAAGTTGCAGTGAGCAGAGATTGTGCCACTGCACTCCAGCCTGGTTGACAGTGAGACTCTGTAAAAAAAGAAAGAAAGAAAGAGGAAGAGTGAAGGAGGGAAGAAGGAAGGAAGGAAGGAAGGAAGGAAGGAAGGAAGCAAGCAAGCAAGCAAGCAAGCAAGCAAGCTAAGAAAGTAGAAGCTAGGTTTATTAGTGCTGTTTTTTAGATACTATATAGGCAATTTTCAGAAACATTTCTAGAAACAATATTTTTCCGTTATATAAAGAGTAAACTGAGTTGTAGGAAAGTTAAATGACTTATTTTATTTGATGTAGTGAGTGTCTAATATAACAAGAAATTGAAATGCAGTCCAAGAAATCTGTATCTGTGTTTTTGGCAGAAGTGTTGTCTGACTTTATAATCTCTATCAAAGCTCTGTCTTTTTCTCCACTTTATTTCTCCACTGTTCACTGGAATGCATTGAGAAGCAAGACAAATGAGAAACAAATATGTCAACATCTATAGAGCCATCAACTCTGTCAGCATCCGTGTTCTGATTCTTCTTGAAGAAATAAGCTTATTGATGGCGGCAGAACTCTATGTGTTATTTTCCTATGTCCTACAGTGGAAATGTGATACAGAAAATATCCAAGGAATAATCCTCTCTACCAAAAGCTTGCCTGAGGCCAGGCACAGTAGCTTACACCTGTAACCCTTGCACTTTGAGAGAATGAGGCAGGAGGATGGTTGGAGCTCAGGAGTTTGAGACCAGACTGGGCAATGTACAGAGACCAGTCACTGCAAAAAATAATAATAATAAAAAAAAATAAAAAGTAGCCAGGAGGCTGAAGTGGCAGAATCGCCTGAGCCAGGGAGGTTGAGGCTGCAGAGGCTGCAGCGAGCTTTGATCATACCACTGCACTCTAGCCTGGGTCGATAGAGCAACACTCTGTCAAAAAAAAAAAAAAAAAAAAAAAAAAAAAGAAAAGAAAATACTGCTTGCTGTATTCTTTCTTAATCTAAATTAAGATTACCGGCCGGGTGGCTCACTTTGGGGGGCCAAGGTGGGCAGATCACGAGGTAAGGAGATCGAGACCATCCTGGCTAACACGGTGAAATCCGTCTGTACTAAAAATACGAAAAAAATTTGCCAGGCATGGTGGCGGGAGCCTGTGGTCTCAGCTACTTGAGAGGTTGAAGCAGGAGAAAGGTGTGGACCCGGGAGGCGGAGCTTAAAGTTAGGAGAGATCGCGCCACTGCACTCCAGCCTGGGTGACAGAGCGAGACTGTCTCAAAAAAAAAGAAAAAAAAAAAAATACCTAGCCAGTGATGTTATTTTTTCCTCTGGTGTCAAGTATATAGCATGTGCATTAAACCTAATGACGAAAGACCTAGCTAACTTATACTACAGTGAATGCAAATTTGTAAATTTTATTATTGAAAAGTAGAATTTCTTCTCCCTGATATTCTAATACTCATTTTAAGAATTTTTGTGGCCGGGCGCGGTAGCTCAAGCCTGTAATCCCAGCACTTTGGGAGGCCGAGACGGGCGGATCACGAGGTCAGGAGATCGAGACCATCCTGGCTAACACGGTGAAACCCCGTCTCTACAAAAAATACAAAAAAAAAAACTAGCCCGGGCGAGGTGGCGGGCGCCTGTAGTCCCAGCTGCTCGGGAGGCTGAGGCAGGAGAATGGCTTAAACCCGGGAGGAGGAGCTTGCAGTGAACTGAGATCCGGCCACTGCACTCCAGCCCGGGAGACAGAGCAAGACTCCGTCTCAAATAAATAAAAATAAAGAATTGTTGTTATCTTTGGAACTGAAATTTTTTCTGCATTATCTTATTATATACACTTCTTATACATATAATTAAAAACATGGAACTCAGCCTAATTTTAGGATTTAGTATATTCTCTACATAATAAATAACCTACTCTGCTTTATTGATTGATTAAGTCATTCAATTAATATACATAGACATATCATTTATACTGAATGTTTCACTAACACATGTAAATAAGACTGTCTAGTAGAAACTTTGATATTAACTGGGAATGATTATTTTAGTTGTGACTAACCACCTCTGATTCTTTCTCAGCATTGAGTTATCTGGGAAAACAAATGGTTAATTAAAATATAGCTTTTCCGAAGGATATCAGGAAGTTACTGCATCCCAGAATTGTAAATCCTAAAAAATAATCTCAGTTATCTCATATATATTGACATTTATATATGCAGCAACACATCACCCATCTAATTAGATAATGCAATATAAATACTGAGAAATTAAAAATACATTCAACTAATATTTCGTATATTTTTTAGTCCAAAAGGAACATCTTTATGGATGTTACTGAATAAAAATGTCTCTCCATTTTATTAGATTTTTATATTTTGTTCCATTCTACATTACTTGGCTGGAATATATTTCAGGTTTACTGCTTTCATAATGATACAGGTGAGTCTTACCAAATTTCAAAGCCACAAAGACAGCATCTGTGAAGGCACCTTATAGATAAATAGTCCTATTCAACTTGCTTTCCTGTTTTTGTTTTAAGGCAGACCAATACTTATAAGTATTTACTTGTATACTTGTATATATACTTGTACTTATCTCTAAGGATTGTCTTAGTTTAGAGACTGTCTTCAAGTATTTGATCCTTGCAATACTTTATGTGTCCAAAATTCATTTCTACAATTGCAATTTTCTTTTTTTTTTTTTTTTTTTTGGGAGACAGAGTATCGCTCTGTCGTCCAGGCTGGAGGGCAGTGGCGCGATCTCCGGTCACTGCAAGCTCCGCCTCCCCGAGACCCTGCAATTTTCATATGGGAGATTTTTAAGTTATGTTTGTGCTTTTTCAACATGTCTGACAATAACAGGAGAACAGCCTACTATGTAAACAGAATATTTGAAGAATATGATTCATGGATTTTACTTTTATACCTTAGAAAGGGAGACATAAATGTAATGTGGGATTAACATTTTTTTTTACGTTTTGAGGATATTTTACTTTTATATGTATAACATACTTCACTTTTTCCTGGCCACCAAGAACTAAGCGGAATATTGATTCTCACAAATTATTAAATTGTTTCTAATTGCAAAAGAGCCTAAGGGTCAAAAGGGATACGTTCTACAGTTGTATGAATTGGTTATAATGGAAAACAAATTGATAATAGACTCTGCTTTCTTCTGCTGTGGCAACTTTGGCACAAGGTCAAGCAGGAATTCTCAGCCTCTAGTTCAAAGTGAGAATGCATTTGCCCCTAAGAAGGTATAAATCTCCAGTTGTAGTTCATCTCTCTGAGGTTTCCTCTTGCTGGAATGTTAGTCCTTATTGCTTCTATACATCTTTAATGGATGGTTTTAAAAATAGGTTAGACATAAAGACAGATTTAGTTAAATGGACATCAAGAAAATAGAAAATATACAAACTGAAGCAAAGAAATCAAAATAATGAAAACTATGTAAAGACTAAATGACATGGAAAAAAAAGCTTGACTACATGCAACTTACATTCAGTTGAAGATGAGTGAGAAAGTAAGGTAAAAAATATTTCAATAGACAATAGCTGATGAAAAAATCAATCAAAGGATTCAAGAAATTCTGGAAGTATCAAACAAGATAAACATACAGCAAAGCACACCTGGAAACATCATAATAAAACAACTGACAACAAAAATCAGAGCAAAACATCAAAAAATATAGTGAAAGGAAAAAAGATAAGGACACGTTATATTGCTATCTTCAAAGAAACAATAGTTAGCCTGAAGGCTGACTTCTGAACAGAAATGATGAAAAGCAGAAGGCAAGAGAAGGACATTTTTAAAGAACTAAAAATAATGTTAACAAAAAAATTCTACTCCCAATTCCCACCTAAAAATATTTCAAATATAAAAGATAAAATAAGACTTTTTCAAATGAATATAAAAAGAACAGTGTTATCACTGTACCCAAAGTAATGTTAAACATCTACCTAGCAGAAAAAAAATCTAAGAGAGAAATAGAAAATACTAAAGTATAAAATCAAAAGCATCACCAGATAGAAATATATAAATACATTAAAAATGAATGTTGACTGTATAAAAATGTAAAATAATGCAGAAATTCATGAGAACAATAATACCAAATTATTGTTCATAAGTAGCATAAGTAATTTAGCATTATGCAAATAAGAAAAAATATAACTATTTCTTTATTGAATCATTTATGTTGTAAACTCTAGATATTCCACCAAAATTTTTTTAAGTAAGTAATCACCAGTTAGTAGAAAACAAAATAATGAGTTGATGAATTCAAAGGAGCAAAAGAAAATAGAGATAATATTTAATGTTAAATGACTGGTCAATTATAGAATAAATGTGTCATATCAGATATAAAGTTAAATATGTAAATAATTATACAGAATATAAATATTCAAATTAAAGATTGAAATGATCAGAGTGAACAAAATACCAAAACCATAGTTTTTGCTGTACATGAGAAACTCATGAAAGGATAGTTGGTTATGAAAGGTTGGAAAAAGATTTTCTACATAAACTCTAACCAAAAGTAAGCTAGTATAGATATGCTAATATTTGATATAGCAAATTTTAATACTGAAGTCCTCACATCACATGAACAGTTGCTTTATACAATTCAATTTGGCAGAAATATTTCAAAATTTAAATATGCAGACATACAATAACATGCCTTCAAATAAGTTTAATTGACAAAGTTGAGGTAGATATAGAGAGCTCCACAATCATTAAGGAATATTCTTCAAAGAAACACCCAGGACACAGAATAAATCACAATGACAACTAGAAAAATAATTTACATGAATGCCAGTAAAGATATATCAACACTTGTCAGGTGTACTTAAAGTAGTGTTTACAGGATACATTGATCAATTTGAGGGTATATATTAGTATTAGTCAGTTCAAGCTGCCATCACAAAATATCATAGACTGGGGGTCAAGCAACAGAAATTTATTTCTTACAGTTCTGGAGGATGAGAACTCCAAGATCAAGGTGTTAGATGATTCAGTTGGCCCATGAGAACTGTTTTTCTGGCTTTCAGACAGCCATCTTTTCACTACGTCTTCACAAGACAGAGAGAGAGGGAGAAAGCAAGTTCTCAGATATATCTTTTTATAAGGGCACTATTCACATTATAAAGGGCCCACCTTCATAACCTTATTTAAACCTCATTAACACCCAAAAGTCCCACCCATTTCCAAGTACATTGGGATTAGGACTTTATGAATTTGGGCAGGGGGATACAATTCAGTTCCCATAAAAAGATTGATTTTTTCCAATATTGGAAAAGAGAAAATGCTAAAAATTAATGATATAGGCTTATATTTCATGAAGCTAGAAAAAGTACAGAAGAATCAAAGTAAAAATTTAGAAGAAATAGAATTATTAACATACAACTAAGAGCAAAAATTATTGCAATAAGAAAAACTTACAATAGAGAATATTTTTAAAAGGTAGAATTAATTTTAAAAGCTAATGCAAAACAGACTAGTCAAGAAGAAAAGACAAAATTAGAATTACTTTTCTAAGTGTACAAAATGAGGCATTGCTAATAATCATAGTGCTAATAAGAGATTATTGTGTACGTTTGTTAATATTTTCTTTCTTGTTCTACATAATGCTCATGTGAGTGTTTTCAATTTGTGAATATTAATCAAGTTATATACTTAGGGCCAGTCTGTTTTCCTTGTGTATGTTGTACCTCATCAATAATCTTAAAATAAATAAAAATATATTATTGAAATTACTTTTTATGGCATGAATAGGTTCTCTGACCTGACTTGAAACGCATGTGCAGAAATAAAGTAACTATTACAAAAGAAGCAATAACTGTGGACATTTCAGATTGGCCTAAAAGTTTGTTTCCAAATAAAAATGGCATTCATTGCATTCTAATAACCTTATATAAGACACATTTTTAAAAAAGCATAACACTTTAGGTATATTACAATGATAGGTACCTAAAAGAAAATATTCTTATTTATCATTTCCTTCCGATGAAAAGAACCATATTCAGAGATAATACATGTTATAGAATATAAATGCCTTTTTGTACCTGTCTCTCATTCTGGATTACCTTTTATTTAAACCACACAAATATACGTTAACCAGGTCCTGGGAATAACGATGAGTAATTAAGTATGTTGGAAAAATAATAAAGTAAAGGAATGTTTAATAAAGTAATGATGAGGATTGTACATATTACAGATACATTAGATGAGCTTAATTAGGAAATCCTAATTTTTCAAGGGTACAAGTGCTTTCAGGTCAATAAATAAAATAACTTTGTGTACGAGAGAAAATATACTCATCAAGAAAAATTAGCTATTTCACCTAATTAAAAAAAAATGGGGTTCATTTATGGATTCAAGGTTAACAGATTCATCTAATACATTTCTTAGCCTGTTTCTCAGGAATCCATTCATTGCTAATAAATCCCATATTGTTCCCTTTACATACCTACAGAATCTGTGGTGTTAACTGATTTTTAACTGTGTCAGTTCTGTAGCTAGCAAAGACAAAGGCATTTTTTTTAGGCCCATCCTTAATTCTTTACCAGTTATTTGAGCTGAGACTTTACATGTCAGAGTTTACTTTTAGAGCTACAAAAAGATGTTAGAAAGCAATGAGTGCAGCTGTTGTAGTTCTCGCTTCAGCTGTAGTAACAAGAGACATACTAACAGGCATTTAGTCTCCTAAATTCTATCCGTCTATCTCTTTGTCCACTTGAAATAATTTAAAATAAGGCACAACATATAGCTATATACTGATTATGAGCAGCGCTGGTTACTTTTCCCAGATCATAAAAGCTTTCAGGAATTCGTACTGAGCAAGACCTATATATAAATGAATATCAGGGAACACAAATTGCCAGAGTGAGCAAAAACATGACCTGAAAATTGACATATGGCAACAATAATACACTCTGAAATGTGATTTTCAAAAGCAAGAGCGACTAATTATGGAGATATAGTCTCTAATCATTTAATATTTTCTAATATAACTTTACTGATATTTAAGGGGAAACAAGTTATAAGGTTTTTTGAGGTAAAATTGGAGTTTTGACTATAAACGCATTAAGTAAGAGAAACATGAGTGACGTAATTGCATTCTGGTCGTGGATAAGAAGAAAAGAAGTTTGGGTTAAAAAATGTAAATGACCCAATTCAAAAATCTGGAACAATATTATTAATTTTCTCTCCTTTTCCACTGTGATTGAATGATCTCTGGATACACATTCATTAACAAAAAACATCAGAAATATCATTTTATACAGTGAACATACTTGATAGAAACTAATCCCTTCCATTTACTACCTTATAAATCCCAATGTTTTCTTTAAAACCCAGTATTAACGCCTCGCTCTTCTTAAGATGAACACATTTTCCTACTTCAATGGCTCCAAAAACACTTTATAGATACATTTACATTGTTTTAAATTTTTTCATCTCACACTACTATTTATTTATGAATTTTCTTTATATATCTTTTCCCTTAGTATGGTACCTAGATCATGGATCATAATAAATCAAAATGAACATAAGAAAAATTTTGTAGGCTCACTTTTTAAAAATAAAAATGACTTTTAGAGAATATGCAAAATGAAAATGACTAAATCAACTGAGATAGTTTTGCATATGTGTGTATAAAGGTATTTAGCAGTATAATTGGACAAACAATTAAATACTAGATATTTTAAGAAACGTTCTAAAATCTAATTAAACAAATTTTTTTTCACAGAAAATAGGACACTATGAAACAGGAGACAATTAAACCAAAGTCAAATACTTATCCATCTATACTTGTCTATGGTCTGTCTATACATTTCCATATAGTCATCATTTATTATGTGTGTATAACAATATGTATATTAAGTATATATACACACACAAACATATATGTATGTGTATATATATGTGTGTGTCTCTGCATATATATTCTATGTGTATGTTTGTGTTTGTGTGTGAGACAAAGTCACAAATATTATGCTTACATAAATAGGGTGTCAGGCTTCTGATCAAATTATCTTATTTTTTTAAGGGATAATCTCTCCAATTCATGAATACTCAGTGTATAATAATTGTCAAACTGCCACAGTAAAGTAATTCTTTTTGCTAAATTAATGGCTATGTTGGAAAGTATAAGTATTCCTCTTTTCTTCTGAGAATTCCAAAAGTTATTAAGCCAAAGGAGCTATTATGTGAGTCTTAGCCATTCTTATCATCTATGAATTTTTCATTATATTACTCTTTCAAATTTTGATTTTGTATAAATGGGTCTAAACAATAGGCTTACCTAGACATATTTGAAATGAGCAAATGGAAATTTTTGACAGCTTGCGTAAACCACTGAAACTGCATTTAAATGACACTGAACTCCTGAGTCTTTAATAGGTGGTCAGTCATTCTTGCAAATAAGATTTTTCATTTTGATTCAATACAGCAGTCTTGCCCACAAAAACCTACATTTCAGAACTTCTAATGAATTTGGCAGATCATACAGAATTTTATTATGCAAAGTAAGGTATGCAGTAAATATGTATTATATTCCATTTCCTAGTTTGTATAAGTAATTTTAAATATGTCTTTTATAGAAAATCATATTATAAATATTTTACTGAAAATCATAATTCCTTATGAATGATTCAATATAAAACTTGTTTGTATATTTTTTGAACAGCCAAAAATAATTTCCCCGTAGTTACTTAAATCAAAAATGATGAAATAAATTTCCTTCCAACTTCCAGAATGATGAAGTTTAGCCCCAAAAGTATTCAGTGGAAAAGCTGTAAGACACGGAAAATGAGGTTTAAATTAAAAGTGCCATCTCAGAAGGCATAATAAAAATGGGTTTTCAGTCTGCCCCAAACACAAATAGTAATGCTATAAAATATGAAATATTGCAAGTGTGCTATTGCCATCTTTAATTTTTATAGCAGAATTTTCCCCAGATCTTTCTCTATGCTAGAAATAACCTTATACCCCATGAAAGTCATCCACTTCTTTTTCCAGACCTAGAAACTTGGATGAAGTATCAAAATATGTGAATTAAAACATGTCCTGATTTTGGAGATTAAAAAAATAGTGTTGCAAATCATATAGACATATAAATTTTTTAAAAAATGACTCAAATAATTGGAAACCATCCTTTGAAATGACACTTTAATGGGATAATTTAATCTAAATAATTTCTAGAATGGAATTGGATTGATCCACTAGAATAGAATTGAAAGGACCTAGACCGATAGACTTTAGTATGGCTTTAAGACTCCATTGCCTACTGCTGGATTATAGTCAATTAGGGAATGCTCTCAAGCATGGGGCTCAGTGACTCAATCCTGCACTGTATTGCTTTATTGTTTATTTGCAGTGATTCAACAAGTGTGGGATTAAGGGAGTAGGATTGGACTTACCTATAGTAGGTACATTTGGAAGTATATAACCTACTAGAATGATGATTTGCTGCCAGAGGCTATTACAGTAACTACAAAATCTTGAATTTCTAGACGTACAGCCTGTGTGATTGTGCATGTGTGTGTCCGTGTGTGTGTGTATGTGTGTTTGCACTGCTATTTTAGGATATGATCTCATTATTCCCTTTCTGCTAACATAAATTTCACTCCACAGGACACCTATCTGCTGGCCACACTTTTCCCCCATGAAACCAAACTAAATTGACCCGTTAATCAGTTCTTTATAAAAGGCATCCACCTTGTCTCAAGGTTTTCCTGACATTTATTTTTGTAACGTAAATCACAAGTTCTGTAATTTTTACATTAATAAGTATTAGTATCATCTATGTGCAAGGACCACACAAAGCAACACTGGAGAGTTTCCAAGGGTTCAGTGTATTATAGTCATAAATGTCAACAGTAACAGCAGTTTGCACATTAAGTTTAAAACTTACACTTATGTTTAATTACATAAAATGGGTACATTTAAGAGTGAGAATCATTATATCACTAGAACACCATTATTAATATTTCTGACGTGAATCCTAGTTACTATATTCCAAATATCAACCCTTAATAAATGTATAATTTAGTGAGCTCCAACAAAAACGGTTCTAGTGAATTCCAATAAAAATCATTCCTACTTATCTGATTATGGGGTTTCCTCAATAGCTCTTTATTAATCTCACTTGAGTCCTTAGTTTCCATTCAGAACAATTTTTCAAATGAAGTGGGGCTGAATATCTTGTGTTTTATATTCATACAATGCAGAAATATCTGCTTTTTATAAAATTGTTTTCTTTGGTCAAAGTTTTGTTGCAAAGTCCAGAGTAATAGAGGTCAAGTAGTAAACATTGCACCATGTAGAACAGAGGCTCCAGCTGCCAGAAACAAATGTGTTGATTTGTTTTTGCTTGGGGCTACTATGCCCTAGGCCTTGTTTTATGTGGCTCTTGGGTAGGCAGTGGTTTCCACAGAAAGCATATCCTTTAGGATAACAATCCCAGGACTAATTTGGCACTTAGAGGGACTAGTTATTGATTGTCCACTCAACATTAGGTTCCACATAACCCAATTGACCCTATATTTTGGGCATAATAATTAATCTTGTTGAAAATATTGAAAATGTTTATCAATGAACTTGTGCCTTATTTAAGATGAAAGTTTATGCCTAAAATGAGTTGTGACCTAATGCAATCAGTACCTTTAGACATTCGTATTTGTTATGATTTTGTTCTCTCCATCCTGACCTAAGAATAAAGATGTTGCCGATGTTACCAGTACATTTCCAGCATTGCCAATGTCCCATAAATTTTATAAATTGAGTGTAAATCCTCGGTCAGATTCCATCATCCCTGGGACCCCAGTAACCAAATGCTTTGAAGTGATGTTTTTGATATATAGAGAATGTTTTTTGTTGTTAAAGTGGCTTCATTATTTTTTAATTCATTAAAAATGTTTATTGAATACCTACTATATGCCTGGCAATCTGCTCATGCTGGGGTTGTATCTATAAGCAAAACTATGGAAACTCCTGTTTTCAGAGCTTATGTTCTTCAAAAAAAGAGAGGTAACAAATGGGATAAATAAGTGAAATATATAGCATTTTTAATATAGGTAAGCTCAAAGGAAGAAAATAAAGCTGTAAACAACTATAGGAAGTTGAATGGGTATAATTTTAGATAGAATAAACAGCGAATATGTTTTATATTTAAGTAAAGATGAAAAGTAAGTGCAAACCATACAGTCAAAGAAATGCAAAAACAGTAGAAATGAGATGTCATTACATATACATCAGATTGGTATATTTTTAAAAAGCTGGTAGCAATTTTACAAAGCTATAATGGTTAGTCTTCTCAGAGATTCAGGTAAAAGCATATACATAAACTTTGCATCCATGTAATTTGTTCCAGATTTCTCAGGTAATCCTGCAATGTAAATTATAGATAAAATACACATACTCTTCACATTAACAATCTCATTCGTTTGTTTCTGCCATACAATTAGATAGGCAGATATAAATGTAGATATATACAAAAGAAACAATATACGTTGAATGTGACTGTTGTTCCAAGAAAAAAATAAAAAGTCACTCCGGTGAATGACTATCAATGAAGGATTGAGTAAATATATTACTCGCTTTACAAGAAACATCATTTCAGGAATAAAATCGAATTAGAGTAATAGCAGTTGCCTTTGAAACATCTCCAGGTTGTGTATTTTGAGGTTTTTCTTTTCTTTCTTAGTAGAGACAGGGTTTCACCGTGTTAGCCAGGATGGTCTGGATCTCCTGACCTCGTGATCCGCCCTCATCGGGCTCTCAAAGGATTACAGGCGTGAGCCACTGCACCCGGCTGGCGTTTTTTTAAATTGAACAAGATTACATCTTTTATTAGCTATGATTTGGGGACATTGATGCTTAGGCAATAGCTTGCAGTTACACCCTACTGAATTTTTAAGTCTTCATGACCCTTAGTCAGAGATTAAGTACTTAAATCAAAATATGGAAAAATAAGAAGGGTAATCCAAAATGGCAAGCTCATATGAGTTGCCATATTGTGTAACATAAATAAAGGGATAGAAAATTGAGGCTAAGGAATGTAATGGTTGGGTAGGTACATATGTCTAAACACACGAAGATGTACATATTAAATGTACATAATACTTTTAATAACAATTATACCTCAATAATGCTAAAATAATCAGGTACTCTTAAAGATATTAGATATGAGCAATTTCAAAATACCAATTACATTTATTAATAAGTAATGTAATATTATTGTGAATGATTAAACATTTTTTAATAGGTTCACAAATCACTTTTAGTGTCCTGATATGAATTCTGTATGACATATAGCCCTACATACACTTTTAGCAAGCCACCAAACAAGATTTGTAAATGATAATTCAACCAACTTCAGGGCACCTAAGAGGAAAAAAAAAAAATTCAGGCTTATGCCTAATTAATACTGATAGTAAAATGTTTAGGGGTAGGAAGATTGCTCTTTATAGCTAGCTTTAGAAATGTTCTTTTTCTTCTCTGTGATTATTTTATTTCAGATTTGGTTATATTTATTTCATAATTTTACTCAAATATGAGAATAGAAAGTTGAAATAACAGCTTCAGTGTCTATTTGTTGTATCAGTATTTGAGTATGTCAATTACTAGTGAGTTTCATTTTATATTTAACACTTAGAACACAAAGTTTTACCAAAGTAAAATGTTTATCTTTATGATAATAAAAATGTGATGTTTTATTACTAATATAAATTCAACCTGATAGAGATTATGCACAGTCTTAGAGTTTAGCAGGGAATACTCATGTTTTCCTTCATCGAGTTTAAATCTATCAGGGATTACAAATCCTACAAGTGAGAAATGTATGTTGTTGTTGGACAGTTTTGACTAGATAGCCTACCCTAGTCATAGATGGCATTAAATCAGGGGCCCTTAATTTAGCAATTAATTCTAAAGAATGAGTTAGAATTAGACTGAAAAATAAAATACAGTGAGAAGTTAATTATGAGAAGAAAGTGAGAAAAGTCTCATGGGAGAGAGAAGTAGGATGTTGCAGAAACTGAAAAAGGCCCATAATACGGGCTTGAGAGGAAAGTAAAGTGTAGTATGAAGTAATCTATTGAGGTGAGTATGTCATGGTTAGCAAAGATAATAATTTTTAACTTAATTATCAGCAATGTAAAGCAAGTTATAAGCATTTATGACAATATGAGTGGTTAGATCATATAAACATTTTGGAAAGATCACTTTGATCTCAACATATAGCAAATAGGTTTGAATACAGCTGAAGTATCATGGAAAAAGAGAAACACTGCCATGAGGTATGAAGTGATCATACATTTAACAACCAAGGAGGCAATGGAGATGCAGATACAGGTTACACTTATGAATTAAACTAGTCAAGACTAAATCATGACTTAAATATGAATGAACAAAAAAAAAACTGTTTTCAGGGAGAATCTCAGATTTCTGAGAAAGGACTGGCTAGAGATAGAATTTAGGAATGATTTATATTCAGTTGAACTTCAAAGTGGGATAGTGACCATAATAGCATAGGGATAAAATAAATAAATTGTGAGGAGAGGAAGCACAACACAGCATGTTAAGTAAGTGCAATGGCCTATAGAATAGTGTGAACCTACAGACTGGCACAGTGGCAGAAGAGAATGCAGATGAAGTAAAGTAAGTAAATTAGGCCAAATTTTCAGCTGTGCTGTATGTACCTGATCTATCAAGAAAAATGAGACCCCATTGCAGACAAGTATTCCTGGACTGTAATATAAAACAAAACTCAAGAATAAGTTTTATAGAAATTTATATAAGCCTAACAAAAAAGAACATAAATAATCAGAAAAACAAAGATAATTCTAACATGAAAGAGGAAGAGTAGCAATTTGTATATAAGGCCAATAATATGAAAAGGGGTAAATATGCATATTAAAATTGAGTAAATATACATATTATGCTATACTAACCATATCTATTTACTTGGAAAATAACAACATCAATTATATGAAACCCCTCCAAAAAAATCAACTCAAAAGACCAAAGACATGGAAATCATGGTATATAAAAATAATTTCCACAAAGTAAATAAAGATTGACTGTTTAAAAGTAATTACTGGAATAAAATAACTAGCTAGCTTAATTGCACAAAGAAGAACTATGCATCAATTAAAAATGGAAGCCATAGCAATGAGGTTCATAGATTATGCAACCTATGCAATTAAAACTTTACTGACTCTTTATGGGCATTCTTTACTATTCTTTTATGTTTGCCAGCATGATAGACAGATATATCCAAAGTTTTAATTTTCCTTTCTTTGATTACTTATGAAGAGAATAGGTTTTCACGTGTTATTTAGCAAGTTAATTTCTTATTAGATGAATTATTCAATTTAAATTTGGTTCACTTTAATCTGTAATTAGTTTGAAAAAAATAATTGTGGTAATACTACAAAACTCTTATCCATCATTGGTTTAAAACTATGTGTCCTGTTTTGAAATGTTGATATTTATAAAAGAGAAGTTAAAAATGTATTACTTTATATAATCTTCAAATAATATACATGTAGTTTAGATAACTTCTCTTATTAAAATAATGTTTTCACCCTTATTATCTTATTTTCTTTCTTGCCTTCTGAATTTAGTGTTTCAAGTTTGAGGTGTCAAAAAGTTTACAAAGCATCTAATTGCTTCTGAAACACACTACTACCTCTTAAGCCTGTTTGAGTTATCAGTGCTACTGACTTAATAGTTGAAGTGCCTGCCTACCTCCTCACCATGTTTTTTGGAAAAGGCTAATATAACTATAGTAGTAAACAGGTAGCTCAATGAAGCAATGTAACAATACCCGCAGCCCCAAATCTCAGAGCATTGACTTCTAGTCATATATTTTAGTCAAGAACTTTCTCCTAGGAATGTCCTCTAGTCATTTTGTGCATTTAGCTTTTATGCTTAAGGGTATAAACCTGAAGAAATAGTTGTAAGGGATTAATTATTTCTTTTAATTTGGCTAAACACCTTTTTTAGTTATTTGTTGTTTAAAATAATATCTGTTCACAATTGTATTGCCATGAAAGTGTGGGCATACACAAAATTGGAATCTCAATTTTTAACTTTTGTATTAACACCAACACCAACCATACCGTTCCTATTATTGTAGTTTTAGAGTATTGAAATCAGATTGATTTCAGTACTTGACTTTGTTTGCTTTTGTAAAAATCATTCCACCACTAACCTACATTATTATAGAAATAGAAATGTATAACAATAGTATAATTATGTGTACCTGTCTATTGATATACATATATGTATATATATGTATATATATCTCTCACAAAATTAACAGAAAAATATTTTAAATCATTATTTGGTAAAAGAAAAATTATAAATGAAAATTCATGAAAAAATTACAGATTAAAATTTATAAATGTACTCAAAACATACTTGGAGGGATATCCTAATGTAACATATACTTGTCTAAAATGAAGAGTAACTAAAGGCTAATATGCAAGGACTTGTTTATCATGCATCTTACTATGCAAAATGGGACTTTTAGGAGATTGCATTGTAAATAAGTATCTTAGCTATGAAGTGCATCTTAAAACTTATTTTCTCTAAACTCAAAATACAGCCTTCAGATCTACTACATTTTTTTTTTATTTTTCTCCCTTTCCTATCAGACAATCCCTTGTCTGCTTTGCTTTAAGATAGGCCTCAGGAACTTCTGAACAAGCATGATAAAGCAAAGCAGTCATGAAGACCCAACTGTGGAACTCTTCCCTACCTAGATATTATCTCAAAGTAAGTAATTTACAACCTGTCCACAATCCAGATGATTCCAGCTAGGATTACAGATAGATAATAATTCAAGATAGCCATCAGGACAAAAAGTTCAGATCTGTACCATACACCACTCCCATATGTTTCCCATACCAAGTTTCCTTTTATAAACCTCCTTGACCAACCCTAAAATTTTAAATGATCTTTTTGAAGCATAATTCTGGCCATTTCCCAACAGCTAGCATTTGAACAAAGTTGGTTTCCTCACCTCACTTTGCTGCTTTTATTTTTGCTGTCGAGCAGGAAGTGGCCAGACTTACGTTCACTTACACATTTGGTGCCCTATGTGAGGAACTGTGTGATTCGAGTAGCTTAGCCTGCTGTCTCTGCCTGGTTTCCAACAAGTGGAGCAATTGGTGGCAGCAGTGTGCCAGGACTTATCTGTTCACATTACCATGTGGAGTAATTGCTGTTCATAAATGTATTTGCTTGTGAATAGTAGACCCTGTAGCTGGGGACTCCAGAGACCTCTTGGCGGCTGCTGAGGATGCTTTTGTCCCAGGAATTTCCTTTATGTCCAAAGTGGGTTCTTTTCTATTTCCCTAAGCATTGGCTGGTCTGAGAAATAAAGGGAAAGTGTACAAAAGAGAGACATTTTAGAGCTGGGTGTCCAGTGGAGACATCGTATGTCGGCAGGTTCTGTGATGGTCCCGAGCCATAAAACCAGCAAGCTTTTATTAGCGATTTTCAAAAGGGGAGGGAGTGCACGACTAGGGTGAGGGTCACAGAGATCACCTGCTTCACAAGGTAATAAAATATCACAAAGCAAATGGAGGCAGGGCGAGATCACAGGACCACAGGATGGGGCAAAATTAAAATTGCTAATAAAGTTTCGGGCATGCATTGTCATTGATAACATCTTATCAGGAGACAGGGTTTGAGAGCAGACAACTGATCTGACCAAAATGTATTAGGCGGGAATTTCCTCCTCCTAATAAGCCTGGGAGCGCTACAGGAGACCGGGGCTTATTTCATCCTTTCGTTTATGACCGTAAAAGACGGCCACCTCTAAAGCGGCCGTTTTAGAGGCCTACCCTCAGGGGCACATTCTCTTCCTCAGGGATGTTCCTCGCTGAGAAAAATAATTCAGCGATATTTCTCCTGTTTGCTTTTGAAAGAAGAGAAATATGGCTCTTTTCTGCGCAGCTTACCGGCAGTCAGAGTTTAAGGTTATCTCCCTTGTTCCCTAAACATTGCTGCTATCCTGTTCTTTTTTCAAGGTGCCCAGATTTCATATTGTTCAAGCACATATGCTCTACAAACTATTTGTGCAGTTAATGCAATCATCACAGGGTCCTGAGATGACATACATCCTCCTCAGCTTATGAAGATGATGGAATTAAGAGTTCAAAGTAAAGACAGGCATAGGAAATCAAAAGGATATTGATTGGGGAACTGATAAGTGTCCATGAAATCTACACAATTTATGTTCAGAGATTGCAGTAAAGGTAGGCATAAGAAATTATAAAAGTATTAATTTGGGAAACTAATAAATGTCCATGAAATTTTCACAATTTATGTTCTTCTGCCATGACTTCAGGCAGTCCCTCCATTCAGGGTCCCTGACTTCCCACAACACCATCAGTGACCTACAACACTTTGCTAACACAAGAAAGTGGCCCTGAGGAAGTTGACAGGCTTCAGAGCTGGGTACGTTGACTATAGTACTCTAGGGACTCCTCCATCTCTACTCTCTGAGTCTTAGTGCCATCTGGGTTTAGCATCCTATGCTAATTTTGTGGTGCTGTCCGTATTTGAGACACGATCTAAAACTTTTTCTTCAGTCTCTCCTTTTGGGGACCAGTTTGGAGTGCTCTTTCTGTATTAAAACCATTTGTGTTTGTGTCTGCGATTACTGTTATTCTTTGCATTGCAAGTGTTTCACATGGTCTCTATTCCATCTGTAAAGTGGGGTTCTACCAGACAATACCAAGTTCATATGATTGTCAGAAAGCAGCAACATAGGCTGCACCTCTTGGCACTAGAGAAGTAAGTTTCCAACTTCCTGACCCCTGATTTTGCCATTCTCTTTGGGACTGTAGAATATTTCCTATGTCTTGTTAAGCTTTGTGGGTGAAGAAAGCATGTGAACTCTTTTCTAGACTGAGACTCAAGATGGTTATATGTTATAGTCTCTTCTTATGCACATTTTAAACTAATGGGAAAATTACAGTAGGACAAATTGAGAGCTCAAATGGTTAACCTGAAACTATAGAGTTAACTAGAACCTTCTAAACTCTACATATTTCCCATTTTTCTTTTCTTCCTTCTTTGAATCTGCCATTTTTCAGCTATTGGTGTTTAGATAAAATTCACTATTTTAAGGCTCTATGGAGATTTTGTTTTTCTTATACATTTTAGCCAAATCTTGCTAAAATGTAAAATTGGAAACTCTTTGGAAACTCATGAAAATAAAAGAGGCTTTTGAAAAAATCAAATTGTCATAGACCCTGCTTTACCCAAAATTTTGCTCCACAGCTTTCCCTGGATTAGCTATCAGGGAAAGTAAAATTTAGCCTAGATAATGTTTCAATTTGTTCAGAAAAATAATTTAGATCCAGCTATATTTTAAAAAATGGTGAATTTATATTGCTATATTTGGCAAAAATTCTGAGGTAAAAGCTATTGGATCTTTATTTGTTTGTATATATATTTAGATATGTTTATACATTATGTACATGTATAATGTTATATGTGACGTCTAAAATACTATCAGATTGACATAAAAGTAAATAAACACTGATAAATCCAAATCCTTTTCAAGTTCACATAAATTTAGCAATTTTAGATAAATAGAAGTGATTTCAAAACTATTAATAAAATAAAAATAGAAGCGTCTTCAGAATTGTCAGCTACATTTTTTGTTGGTTAAATAAGACATATTTATCTATGGTAGATATTATAAGGTTTAAGGTGTGGCATCAAATTTATAAGACAATAAATCCAGCTAAAAGGACAATAAACTTTTGTAATTTTTTGAAAAATAAGACTAATTTAATATTGTTAATTTTTAATAAAACAGTTAAATTTTATGTTATTGGCAAAATACCTAGGTGTTTAAAATTCTTACTTAAATGAACACCTGATCTTCACAGACTTTAAACATTATTAACAGCCAGGCCTTTGGGAGGCCGAGGCGGGTGGATCACAAGGTCAAGAGATCAAGACCATACTGGACAATATGGTGAAACCCCATCTCTACTAAAAGTACAAAAATTAACTAGGCATGATGGCACACATCTGTAGTCCCAGGTAGTCGGGAGGCAGAGGCAGTAGAATCACTTGAACCCAGGAGATGGAGGTTGCAGTGAGCTGAGATGCACCACTGGACTCCAGCCTGGCAACAGAACATGCCACCATCTCAAAAAAAAAAAAAAAAAATTAACAGAAAAAAAAACTAGGTAATACATAATTCTGCATATAATGTTTTCCAAAGTATGATGTGTTTTAGGTAAAGAAAAAAATTATTTTAAAATAACATAACATATTCTTAATAAAAATAAATTTTGTCTAATTCAAAAGTTATTTATGTAACAAAATAAAAGAAACCAGTAATAAAGAGAGGTGCAAAAAAATGTTATAGAGGTCTTTTTTGCTAAAAACTTAAAAAAGTAATTTAGTATGAGAAAGAATCTTACATGATTAAGCAAAATGACTAATGATTTAAGAAAAGAAAATTCAGGACAAAACAAAGTCAAAGCATGTCATAGATAGTCTATGTAAGTTGTAAAAATGTTTATAAGAAAATTCATATCAGAAATCTGTTTTGATCAAATGTTTTGAGTCTTTTAACATCTTTGACACAAATCTTCAAAACTGAATTGTAAGTTGTCTATGGCTTATTGCTTCAGTTCATCAAACTATAAAAATTCATCACTGCAGGCTTATAAAATCATTTTACAACTACTAGTCAGGTCATGGACTCCAGTATCACTACCTTTAGCCCCTTAAAAAGGTCCTTATGAGGTGCTATTAACTAATCTTTGTACTACGAAGTTTCGGAGCTTTGACTCCTGGTTGCATGTATCTCATCTAAATAAGACAATGACTTCTGTGAATATCTGACACGAAATTCCAGTTCATCAAATCCTCATCCTTAGATTTGGGAGAATATGACTATCAAGATAAACTACCTGCAGTTGACACTGGACCAGGCCTGTATACAATGGCATACATACTCATTTAATGATTTTGCTTCTATTTAACTTACTATAATTTATTATATGCCTGGATGCTAAGTAATTTAACTGTTTAGCTACCTTGTGAGCTTCTTTTCCTGCCATTCTCAGAACAAGGCAGCACTTCTAACCTTTTTCTTTAAAATATTGCTAGTTCTTTATGCTTTGTTTTACTTCTAGGATTTAAGATCACTTAATTAAGCCTCCAGGCCCTGAGACTATCATGGAAAAAAAGAGTGCATGATATTGTAAGAGCTGATTTGGAGGAGTAAAATTAAGTCATACCCTCCAAGTCAGAGATAAACACACATATGCCTAAATAGCTGATGACTCAACATGTAAAACTTAAAGACAAATCAATTTTATAACCTAAATTTTTGGCTTTTGGTTTTTGGCAGTTATATTGCCTAAAAGGGGTTTCAAGCATCAGTAAGTGTCTGCCTACATGATGGACCCAGAGCATGTAGTACACCACCCCAGCATCAATATGGAAAAAACTAAAATAAAAGCTTACTGCCTCTGGCATATCTTGACCAAAAAGGGGGAATATAAACTAAACAAAATAAAATAGAACTATAAGCCCCTCAACAGACTGAATGGACCTCCTGTTGGCCAAAGGGGATCCACAAAGAAACACCAATAAGTTCAAGAAATGACAGAAAATTGTGGGTTGGGGTGTGGGTCAGACATACCTCATAATACTCTCTCTCTTTAGGAATTTAATCACAACTGACCAGCATTAACAGTAACATAGAGCTTGTAGGACTGACAGGCTCTTTATAATAAGAACGTACTACATTATAAACACTTTCTGAGACCATGCTACGCAAGCGTTAAGTCACATCCTTCTAAACTTAAAAAGTAAACTATGTTCCAACTGCCGCAAGGTTTTTCTTTTTCTCTAGCAGTCAGACAGGAACCAACCTTGAAATAGGCTGACTGACTACCAGCCCGTTCGAACAGCCATAACTACAGCTTTAATTAGACAAAAGACTGATTTTAGTAACTTTCTCCTGACAAAAAGACCACCAAACATGAACTAGTTCTGCAAAAATTGCACACTTACATGCCTTTGTGTCCTGACCAGACCTTTTAATATATAGGGTAAAATTATAATACACTTTAATATTTAGTCTCCACCCCAAAATGAACATGAGACATATGTTACACGCATATTTCTTCAAGAAACGTATGCTAGCACCACCTTTATAAATATTCATAGCTCAAAATCAGAGAACCAGAGAGATCAAGTGGGGTTCAGGAGGGTTTATTTTAGGTGTACACTAGCTCAGCGGACATGCATCCTGAAAGTCTGAGCAGCAAACAAAGAAAACAAATGTCTTTTATGTATCTTAAGATGGTGATTATGTGATGCAGGAAGCAGGCTTACAGAAGCAAGATTAAAAGTAGTTAATTATCAGGTGACATTTTTAAGATTTAGTTATATCTTGTGAAAATGGGTTTTGTAACTCATGCTTATTAATTTTGTGACTTTGCAGCTGTACAGTAAGAAAAACAGGAATTTATAGAACTTATAATATATGTAGGGGAGAGATACAGTTAATGCTTTACAAATTTTACAGAAAGGCAGTTAATTTTTTTAACTTTTATTTCAAGGGGGGCTTTTAATTCTTATTTTAGCCTAACTTTATATAGTAACTTTAAATTTTTTAAAGATTTTCCCACTTTATTACTATAACATAAATATGTTTGTTTCGCCAATCTATTATCAGATCCGCACAGAAACTCTTGGTACAATTGACAGTGGGAAATGTGTACAATAACTAAAACTAAATGCTGTCTGTACATTCCATATAACTCTGAAAATATATCCTCAGTCCTACAAGACACATATAAGCAAAATAGTAATATGTCTGATTTCACAATTTCTTTAAGTCAACAGCTCTTCACATAATGTGGATTAGATCCCTTGTGATGACAGAAAGAAAATTACTTGGAGTTTTAGCCATGATTATGGGAATAGGTTTATTCTTCTGCTGTGAACTGTATTGCTGTTACATACTCACTGTGATGCCCAACAGGTCTCTTCTATAAGCCCAGGGACTCAAGAATATAATCAACTCTAGGTAGACAGATTCTGTTCCATTGCTCTGCAACTATGTCCCTTTCCACCAGAAAATAGCCAGATTTGAACTGAAATAAAATTTGTCGGTTGGGGAATTGTAATCAAGCATTTTAGGTATAAAATTAATCTTGAAGCTTTTATTTCTAAACTCAGAATATAGCCTTGGAATGTACTTTCATCCTCTTTGTTTCTCTTGTTTTCCCAGGAGGCACTCCCTTGCACCATGCATATTTATCTAATGGCATGTTTAGTTAGAACTTTCAGTGGCTTATCCTAAAGCAAACCAGACATGGTGACCCAGCTATGGAACTCTTACCCACTTAGAGATTACCTCAAAGTGGAAATTCTACAATCCAGCCACAGTCCAGATGATGCCAGTTGGGACAGCAGGTGGAAAACTATTCAATATAGCCATCAGAAAAAGACATGTAGGCCTGTACCCTGCATCACTCCCTCATGTTTCCCATTCCAAGTTTCCCTTTTTAACCCCACTCAGTCAGTCCCAAAATTTGGGATAGTCTTTTGGAGCCATGAGGTTGAACATTTCCAATCTGCTAGCATTTGCATAAAGTTGCTTTCATTTCATCAAACTTTGCTTTTTGTATTTTGGCTTTGAAGCTGAAGCAGCTAGGCTTGCACTCACTGACTGACAGCATCTAGAGTTTCAAAGCTTCCCAAAGACTGATGTTGGGTTGTTCTCTTATTTATTTATTTTCCCACATCTAGATGGTTGCTACTTTCAATGCTTTAACTTACAATTTTCAAATTTATGATAGCTTATCAAGGTATTTATTGCATTTTTAACATATACTACTTTTTGACTTATATTGGATTTATCAGGATGTAACCACATTGTAAGTCACAGAGCATCTGTATAGCCATTTATTAAAATCTTGCAACAATGCTTTATCTTTTTCGTTTGTTCATTGTATAAGACATTAGTTTTTAGAGCAGCTTTAGGTTCATAAAAAATGAAGCAGAAGGTAGAGGGATTTCCAATATAACTCCTTCTCTCACACAAGCATAGCCTCCCACATTATCAATTGCTCACACCAGAGTGGTACATTTGTTGTTACAATTGATGTACCTACACTGATACATTATTGTCACTCTGCCTATAGCTTACATTAGGGTTCACTCTTGGTATTACACATTTTATAAGTTTAGACATATTTCCAATAGCATATATTCACCATTATAGTATCAGACAAAATAGTTTCACTGCTTAAAAATCCTTTGTGTTCTCCTTACTCATCCTTCCCTTCTTCATAATGACTCCAAACCACTGATATTTTTAGTGTCTCTATAGTTACCTTTTCTGTCATGCCATATAGTTGGAGTCATATGGAAATGAACTTTCTTCTTTTACTAAGTAGTATCCATTTAAGGTTCCTCCATGTCTTTTCATGGCTTGATGACTCAGTTTTTTTCAGTGCTAAATAATATTTTACTAAATAGATACATTTAATTCCATTCTCTGATTGAGAAAGGCTTATTAGTTGCTTCCAAGTTTTGGAAAGTTTGGAGTAAAGCTGCTATAAACATCTGTGTGCAGGTTTTTGTGTGTATGTAAGTTTTCAACTCATTTGGATAAATACTGTGGAGCATGATTGCTGGACTGAATGGTAAGAGTGTGCTTAATTTTGTAAGAAGGTGATAAATTGTCTTCCCAAGTAGCTATACCATTTTACATTGACACCAGCAATGAAAGTTCCTATGTTCCACATCTTTGCCAGCATTTGGTGTTCTCAGTGTTCTCGCTCTTATAATAGGCCAGTAAAGGTATTTTATTTTTGTTTTATTTTTTATTTCCCTAATGGCATATGACACAGAGCACCTTTTTGTGTTCTCATTTGTCATTGACATGTGTTCTTTAGTGAAACATCTATTGAGGTCTTTCACTTATTCCTTAATTAGGTTGTGCGTTTTCTTATTATTGAGTTTTGAGTGGCTTTTTAAAAAAAATATTTCAGATGATAACCTTTATCAGGCATGTTGCTTTGCAAATATTTTTTCCCGGTCTACGGCTTCCCTTCTCCAGATTATCAGTTACTTTTTCTCAGATACCATGCCTTTGGTCTTGTATTTAAAAAATCATCCCCATAACCAAGATCAACTAGATTTTCTCTTATGCTCTCTTTTAGGAGTTATAGTTTTGCATCTTGCATTTAGGCTTGTGAACCATTTTGGGACAATTTTTGTGAAGTGTATAAAGTCTGTGTCTAAACTTACTTTCTTGCATGTAGATGTCCAGGAGTTCCAGCACCATTTGCTGTTTATGTTTTCACTCATTTATTTTAGATGAATTTTCTGTTTATGTAATGTTTCAGCAATAGTTGTTGAAAAGACTTTTTTTTTCTATTGTATTACCTTAATTTTTTTTTCATTAAAGATCAGTTGACTATATTCATGTGAAGCTATTTCTAGGCTATCTATTGTGTTTCATTTATTTATTTGTCTATTACTTTGCCAACATCACACTTTTTTGATTATTGTGGCTTTATATTAAGTCTGGCAGTAGGAAATCAGTCCTGAAATTTTGTTCTTATTTAATATTGTGGTAGCTCTTCTGGGTCTTTTACCTCTCCAGATAAACTTTAGAGTGACAGGTCTCTATTGATTCTTTTTTGTTTAGTTGGTTACAAATTGTTGTAAGTAGAATAATGGTCCCTCAACAATGTTCATGTTTGAATTCCCAAAGCCAGTACAGATGGCTTTAAAAATGTGTTTCATTTAAGATATTACCATTACTTTGAATGGTAAGAACAGCAATTACTTTTGCACCACCCTAGTATCTTGAGATGGGAAGATTATTCTGGAATATCCAGGTGAACTCAATGGAATCACAAGATCTTTATAAGAAAGTGCCAGGAGGGTCGGAGTTGGAGAAAAGTATATCATGATAGAAAAAGAGGTCAGAATGATGCAGCCACAAGTTGAAGAACACAGAAGAAAAGGAAAAAATAAAAAGAATTCTCCTAGAGCCTCAAGAAGGAATGCAGTTCTGCTGACACCTTGATTTTATCCCTGCTAAACCCATTTTGGATTTCTCACAGCAAGAGTGTAAGATAACACATTTGTTCTTTTTTATGCTCCCGAGTCTGTGGTAGTTTATTACTGAAGCAGTAGGAAAGTAATATACAAATCATTTATATATTTCAGAATTAGGTGAGATCAGTGATTGGTGTAAGTCCATTTGATAGTATAATCCCTTGTTTATCAACCACTATATTTGTACTAGATGATACAGATTACCTAAGAGAAAAAATGGTATGTTAGGTATTCTTAAAATTATATCACTTTTTAATATACTCCTAAATATGCAGAATCAATTATACTCCACATACACCATGCCAATGGTGTGCAAGTGTAGAATCTTCATCTTTAGAGATAACCAGTGCATATCTATGGAAGATGATATTTAATTAATTTTATCACCATTTCTTTTCCCCAGTGTGATCTATTCTATTTTCATGAATATTTTTCTCTGTATTGCTAACAATTTTTTGGTTTATAGTTTTGCAAACAAATACTATTCCCTTTTTTGAAACTAATATATGCTGCTGAAAGCTTTAAAGTAAGAGACACCGAAAATCTAATGGCTACTAAATAGATTAAATTAATAACTTTGGATTTGTATATAAAATGTAAATTAACTATAACAATTTATTCATTATATTTTAACATAAAAGAAGGTATTAAAACTACCTTTTGGACACAAACTTTTTATCCTTTTGTTCCTTTCTTGCTTTTCTTTCTTTTCCTTTTCCTTCCTTCCTTCCTTTCTTTCTTTCCTTCCTTCCTTCCTTCCTTTTTGCCTTCCTTGCTTCCTCTCTCCTTCCTTCCCTTTCCTTCTTTCCTTCCTCTCTCTCTTTTCCTTCCTTCCTTCCTTCCTTCCTTCCTTCCTTCCTTCCTTCCTTCCTTTCCTCCCCTCCCTCCCTCCCTCCCTCCCTCCTTCCCTCTCTCTCTCTCTCTTTCTCTCTTTGCCTCTTTCTTTCTTTCTTTCCTTTTGAGACAGAGTCTTGCTCTGTTGCCCACACTGGAGTGCAGTGGCACGATCTTGGCTAACTGCAACCTCTACTGCCTAGGTTCAAGCAATTCTCGTGCCTCAGCCTCCTGAGTAGCTGGGATTACAGGTGTGCGCCACCATGCCTGGCTGGTTTTTGCATTTTTAGTAGAGAGGGAGTTGAAAGAGGGTGAACTATGTTGGCCAGAGTAATCTCGAACTCCTGGCCTCAAACAATCTGCTGCTCTCGGCTTCCCAGAGTTCTGGAATTACAGGCGTGAGCCACCGTGCCCTGCCTGGAGACAAACTTTTCAATTTGACATTGTTTTGACTCAAGACTTTCCTAATTATATATTTTTCCGTTTACAATATTTCATAATATGTGAATTTGTGCTTAAAAATATATTTATTCCAGTGAAAATATTTACTAGATATTTTTAGTCTAAATGAGTATTTTAGATGTCATTATACAATATTTTGAGAGAATGTGGGAAAGTTGTAGCTTATGTAATTTAGAATTTATTCCATAGCAAATATTATTGGACCACAAAGTAGCAATTTTACGTTTATATACAAATTGTAATTCATGCTTGATTATAAATGCTAGCTTCATGGTCACACCATTCTTACTTTAATTTGAGCAAGTAAAATTGTTTTGAAAATTTTAATTGCTGAAATATTTGCATTTGTTGGAAGAAATATGCATTCTCCTCAGTCCTTGAGGGAAATAGAAAACTCTATTTTTACTTTATTGCATACCTTCATGTCTGGTTGAAGTAATTTTGCTTCAATGCCACTTTGAAAGTTAGAGGTCCTTGTATACCCCTCTCTCAGCTGAAAGTAATGAAGCATTACAATTCTCTCCCCATTCTATTAATAGACTTGCTACTGCAGCAGAAAAAATTCAAAGCCTTTTTTTAGATCTTGGAGAATTTTACAACAGTATCACGAGCAAGAGACCATAGAAAAAGCAAACAAAGCAAAACCTACTCTTTGATGTGATAGGAGATTTAGTTTGCTTATCAAATACTTTATACGGATCTAGCATTTTTTTCTTTCTCAAGCTAAGAACACAATAAATAAATTATTTTGGCCTATATTTTTCGACTGGGAGAGAAATTTTTTTACCTGTCAATATCCTGAGACAATACATCAACATTTTAATAATTTCAGAATATATAAATTGAAGTGAATATAGATTTCTGCTTAATTTGTTATTTGTCAAAATGCAATCTGATTTTAGGAGAAATGATTAGGTAAGCCATATCAATTAGTTATTTTGTACTATAATTTCTTAAATGTTCATGCAAACAAAACAATTGAGCTTTGAAAAGCTTTAACTTAGTGTAATTGTGGAAAATATCTAAATATCGCATCTTGAATTATCTCTGCAATGATGCTTACACTAAGCAAAATCATCCACTATATATTACTTGCTGGAGATGGTAAGAAAATAAGGAATTACATTATGTTGTCTCACTTGGAAATAGGATATTTACAAATTAAATCAGTGGGAGTTTGCTTTTTCCCTCCTACGTTTGCTGTACTTTCTCACTAGCAAAACTTTCGGGTCCACTTGGGATGGGACTAAACCTCATCCACACCTCTAGAAGTGGCCTCTAAGGGAACTAAAGTTGTGGCTATCTATCCACGGCGTATATTAGAATAAATCAGAAAGTTGTCTGGTTTATTGTTTTTAATATTCAGATTTTTCATATTGTTAATAAAAATACCTAATCAAGTAATAATATACTTTCATTGATCAATTGATTAGGTCTAGGAGGACATAACTAAGATCAGTATACATTTTAATGTCCATACACGATTCTAACATGCAGGCAACATTGGAAGTCACCAGATTAAACTATTCAAGATAATCCTAACCATCCCATTTAGTATGCATCTCTTAAACTAATCAATGGGATGTGACGTATTATTATCTAGTCTGCAAGACTTGACACAAAAGTAAAAATCAGTGTGGAAATCCGAACATTATCTGGTAATTCTAGGTCACAAATTGTCTTTCTTGCTCTTCAAAGATTGGTGTATAAATATGATGTGTAAACTGCTTCAGTCATTCAGAGGATGAAGTCCGCATGAAGACTGATGAAGTCCCAAGAGAATCACAGAAATTTTGATATAGTTTTGATTGTATAGCAGGGGCAGTATGAAACCTTGAGCATTTCCAGTGCATTCAACAAGAAAAAAACTCTTTCCTTCTTTGATTAGACTTGATATTACCTTACTTCAAACTTAAATTATTTTGACTGATGTAAAAAAAAAAAAGAAGACGTCCTTTAGCTTTGCACTTGCCACTTAATTTTACTTTAAATTCTTTTTATTTTATCTTAAGCATTTTGCTCATTTTTAATTATAAAATATATTTTATTCCTTCGTGTGGACTGCCATATTTAATCTAGAGAGAATAAAAAAGAAACTAAGTAAACATGGTGATGAATTCTAGGTAGTCAGGCAATATCTCAATGACAAAAGAGAAGAATTTCCATGGACAAAATTGGATCCTATTTTCGCTATTAAACACCAGGATATTGGACATTTGGTCTACATCACTGAGAAAAAAAGTATGAAAATATTGGAAACTAAATCAGATACATATAAATAAATTCTCACATTAAATTAAATAATATCTGAATTAAAATATTTTTCATGATAATCTCAAAATACAACATAATTACCAAAAATAGGTGCCTTCTCATATGAGCCACAATGTAATATAACACAGTATAAAGTAAAACAAATTTAAAAATGTAAAATTTTTATCATATATGTGAGAATTAAAAAATACAAACATCTAAGAGGCATACGATAAAATTATTTAACTATATATATGACAAAATATATTCTTCAATTTTTTACATACTATCAAACCATCTAGAAGAAATTAAGTAAAAATTAAACAGAGTAAAATGTTTGTAATAGACCCAATTGCTAAGCCTTTTCAACTGGGATATAGTCAACAGATTTAAAGAAATAATTCATTTAAAAATTTTACAGTAGATAGAATACACATTATTTTGTTTTTATTTGTTATAAAATACAAATTTACCAAATGAGGCATCAATTTTTACCTATGAAAATTATAATTTTTATGAATTAATAATTAATAATAAACTAAGGTTTTCTAGAGATAGATACTCTCTTCTCAACACTACTGGTAAAAGTCTATATAACTAAAACAAAATATAATGGAACAATTGGCAATATATAGTCAACAACCCAAGTTAGGTGTATACTTTGACCTTTTATTTTATCCACTGTATTCACAATTTTATTCATTGTGTTTTATCATGGGCAACCCCCAATACAATCCCACAAACACAAATGCATTCAACTTTAAAATTGACTTTTTCATGGCTTACACATATGTTTGAAAGTATCTACAATATCATATCCTTGATTTTTATTCAAAATCAGCTATAACAATTAATTATTTCTTCCTTTGATCTCCAAATCTAATATGGTGGTATATCCATAGAGTCTACCTCAGAATTATATTTGATTGCATTATTTTCTTTATATTGTCACGGTCTCTCTCTTAATCCATGCTCTTATTATTTTTAATTTAGACATCAGCTAATTTACTCACCTCCTTTTTTTGTCTTTTCTACCTGTTCAATTCTTCTAACCCAAATTAGCCTTCTTGGTTCACATAATATACAGGTAAATGGGTTGAAAATACAGAAAAAAATAAACAAATATATAAATACTCATTCAGCAATGTGCTCTAGATTGGACAAAAAGATCCTGAAATGGAGATAAAAAAAGTTCATGTCAGATAAAAAGAAACTCAGTTAACAGTTAATGTAAGCCTTGAAGGCTATAGTGGCAGAAAACATTTGCAGATATAGGAGTAATGAATTCCAAGTAGACGGAAAAATGTACCGAAAATCTGAATCTTGAAAGTACTATTGTGCTCTGAAGTTAGTGTGTCTAGAAATGAATGAGTAAAAAAGTGAGTGAGTGATCTTTCATACATTTAGAAAAGTAAGTAAAGAAGAATATTCAAAGTTTGTTAGGGCATTGTAAAGAGACTTAATTTTTTCTAAAATCAGTGGAAAATATTTACATGTATTAAGAGGGAATCAGATGGAAACTATTCTGATCTGTTTGAGGAGATCATCCCCAGCTCCAATCAACGTTGAAAATGTATTTTCGGCCGCGCGCGGTGGCTCAAGCCTGTAATCCCAGCACTTTGGGAGGCCAAGACAGGCGGCTCATGAGGTCAGAAGATCAGACCATCCTGGCTAACACGGTGAAACCCCGTCTCTACTAAAAAATACAAAAAACTAGCCGGGCGAGGTGGCGCCTGTAGTCCTAGCTACTCCGGAGGCTGAGGCAGGAGAATGGCGTAAACCCGGGAGGCGGAGCTTGCAGTGAGCTGAGATCCGGCCACTGTACTCCAGCCTGGGCGACAGAGCGAGACACCATCTCAAAAAAAAAACATTTGCGCTGCCACCTCGCCCGGCTATTTTTTGTATTTCTTAGTAGAGACGGGGTTTCACCGTGTTAGCCAGATGGTCTCGATCTCCTGACCTCGTGATCCGTAGTAGTCCCAGCTACTCGGGAGGCTGAGGCCGGAGAATGGCGTGAACCCGGGAGGCGGAGCTTGCAGTGAGCTGAGATCCGGCCACTGCACTCCAGCCTGGGCTACAGAGCGAGACTCCGTCTCAAAAAAAAAAAAAAAAAATATTTTCAACTCTATTCATTTCTGTGTTGGACATTTATTTCAAGTGTATATTATTCATTTACTTTTTATGCTTTAATTTTTATGTCATTCTTGGAAATCATTAATTTTAACAGAATATACTTTTCAGACTTTTAAAAAATTTAGCTTTGTTTTGATTCCATGAATCACTGAGAGAACACATTAGAGCTTCTACCGGACAAAATTATCATTTATTTTCTGTAGTTTCTGCATTTCCTAGAGATTATTTACTTTGAAAGCAAAACTGCAGAATGTCTTAAGATAAAATGAGAATGAATCATCGTGTGTCATGAGTTACAATATGTGTTTAAATCAGTGGCCTTAAATATTTATAAGGCTAAAGTGAAAATGATGGAATTTAAGACATAAACATATATGTCATATATGTAATGAAATAAAACAAACACAGGCACAAACATTACTTTTAAGAGGAAGATTAAAATTAAAGAAATGGAATATATGAAAACAGCATAAGCAGTTTAGTAAATGTAAACTTAAAAATTATAAATATGTGCTATATATGTCATAACATATGTACTATTTATAAATAATATATAGTTGATACGGTAGGTTTTACTTTTATACACAATAAATTGGTAGAGTCATTACAGAAAAAATCATGGTAGTTCCTCAAAAAATTACAAAATAGAACTACTCTATGGTCCAGCAATCTCACTTCTGGTTATATATCCAAAGAAAGAAATCATTGTCTTGTAAAGATATCTGCACTCCCATTTTCACTGCAGAGCTATTTTCAATAGCCGATATATGGATACAACCTAAGTCTTCATCACTGGCTGAATGAATAAATAAAATATGATACTGCAGATAGACATAACTTCATTCCGTCTTTAAAAAGAAGGAAATCCTGTCATTTGCCGAAACATGGATGAATCTATAGAACATTACGGTAAGCAAAATAAAATAAGTCAGGCATATGATCTCTCTCTCTTCTCTCTTTTTTTTTTTTTTTTTTTTTTTTTCTGAAACAGAATCTTGCTCTGTCGCCCAAGCTGGAGTGCAGTGGCATGATCTCGGCTCACTACAACCTCAGCCTCCCGGGTTCAAGCAATTCTCTGCCTCAGTCTCCCGAGTAGCTGGGATTACAGGCGCCCGCCACCACGCCCGGCTAACTTTTGTATTTTTAGTAGAGATGGGGTTTCACCGTTTTGGCCAGGCTGTCTTGAATTCCTGACCTCGTGATCCAACCACCTTGGCCTCCCAAAGTGCTGGGATTACAGGCGTGAGCCATTGCGCCCAGCCCATCTCTCTTATACGTGCAATCTAAAACATTTTAACTTATAGAAGCTGAGCAGAATGGGGGTTGCCAGGGGTTGAAGGGTGAAGGAAATGGGGTGGATGCTGGTCAAAGGACACAAATATTCAGTTAAACAGAGTGAACGAGTGAACAAGTTCTGGAGCTTTGAAGTCAGCATGGTGACTATAGTAAGTTATACTATATTGTATACTTGACATTTGCTAGGAGAATTGATCGTAAATGTTCTCACAACAACAAAAAGAAAACTATGAGAATGGTGCACATCATCACACTGCACACTGTAAATAAATGCATTTTTAAGTTCTCAACTATACATCAATAAATCTAGGGAAAAAACAACAAAAAAGTATATTGGGAGTAAAAATAAGGACTTAAAAGTATTTTAGGTCATGTTTATGAAATTGTACTTAAAAATTGTTCTGTAGTATTTCCCCAAGAGATAAAAGGAAATATATATTTGAGACAAGAACTTTAGTATTTTTGTGCTGAGTAATTATGTGATGTAAAATATTTGGATTTTTCTGTAAGATAAGTGTAACCTAGGTGTAGCAATTAGAATACTGTAAATAATTTCAACCTGAGGTATTTTCAGAGTAGGGCAGTAATAAGTATAATTTCTTGCCTTACAACCATATATCCATGGCCTATATTACTGAATAACTTTGCTTTGCAGGTTTGTATATACCCATTATTTTTCTATACAAACTTTTCTGGATAAATTATTTCATTAATGACAAAAACATGAAGATCAGCTTTTACTTCATTTTGCAGAAATGATGCTCCAGAAAAGTGCCATGTGTGTTTTCACATTTTCTGAGTATATGAATAACATTTTGTCAATATTTTTTATTTTGATAAATGTATTATGTCTACAGAAAGGAAATGGAATAAAATATTTTGAGACTAAATGTAAACAGTTTTATCACCCTTGTAATTTCAATTCATCTAAAACAAGACACATGTCGACCAGAATGTTCCATGCATCACTGTATTAATTTATTTTAGTTGCACACAAATTCACACACACACACAATACTATGGAAGAAAGTTAAAATATTTAGTGGTTATCTAGTCTACCGTCATGGTACGGAACACTATGCCAAGGAAAAATAATAATAAATTAATTAAGATAGAATATATTTTATACATATGTGAGAATTAACTGCCATTCAATCTGTAACTTCTTTGTACAGTACTTTCTATAATAAAGTATACAACCACAGGAAGTAAATTATTTTGAAATTAGCTATGGCTATTTCAAGCCTCATGAAAATAAACTGTGTTATTTGTAAGGGTTATAATAGAAGATAAAATATCTATAGGAGCTATCACTCCCAAGACACCACAGTGGTATAGATTACCCATAAATCCTATGAACCATAGCTATTCCTATCGAAAGAGTAACAGCCACTCTATAAGGTATCATGAGGTTATAAAGGACTCTGGCAGTCTTATGAACCATATCCATTTATTTTACAGAGAACATGTACCAGTAGTTGCTTTATGGGATTTATAAGTGTTTAAATAAAAAGACATTATAGAAATGCAAAATAATTGCAGTAGTAGTGATATCTTTAATTTTATATTTTTGCAAAAAACTCCTCCAATCCACTTATGGAAAATAATAAGCCTACCTAACTAAGTGGGATTACATGAAAATAGAAAGCTTCTTTCATCAAAGGAAACAATTCATTGAGTGAAAAGACAACTTACGAATTGGGAGAAAATATTTGCAAGCCATACATCTAATAAGGGGCTAATATCCAACATATATAAGGAACTCAAACAACTCTACAGAAAGAAAACAAATAATCCAATTGAGAAATGGGCAAGAGACCTGAATAGATTCCTTCTATTCTTTCTCTATTATATTCTTTATCGAAAGAAGACACATGGATCTGGTTTTGCATCCAGGCTCTGGGTTAGTAACATAATCTCTGAGAAAATAGTCTACAGTTTCTCTAGGTGGCTAGATCATAGGCACTGATGTATTACCAACCCAAGTACTTATTTTTCAAAATAAGACATGGAAGGAGAAAGAAACATTGAGTTTCATATTTAGAGAAAGGACACAGAAGTTTTTATGATGTACTGGAAATAAAAGACCCTCCTTCATATCCCACAATATGAGGTGGACTTTTCACATTTTCCTGTGGCCTTGAGAAAGATGTAAGTTTCAATTCCCAGATGCATTAATTTCCTGTCACAGCTGTAACAAATGACCAAAAGTATCATAAAACTTATTTATTTATTTATTTACTTGTTTGTTTGTTTACAGGTAGGGTCTCACTCCTTCACCCAGGCTGGAATGCAGTGGCACAATCACAGCTCACTGCAACCTTGAACTAGTGGTATCAAGTGATTTTCCTGCCACAACTTCACAAATAGCTGGACTACAGCTGTGCACTACTACATCCAGCTACGAAAACCACACATATTTATTATAATACAGCTTTGGAGGTCAGAAGTACAAAATTAGTCTCATTTGTCCAAAGTCAAAGTGTGACCAGAGCTAGTTCCTTCTAGGGGTTTCAGGGGAGAATTCCTTTCCTGTAACTTTTCGGCTTCTAGAGGTTGTCTTTATGTCTTGACTTGTGGCCCTTAACTATACCCTAAAAGGCAACATTATTGTAGCATCTTAAACTCTTTCTCTCCTTCTAGCATCATAACATCTTTATTTTTTATTTACTTTTTTAAAATTTAATTATTGGCCGGGCGCGGTGGCTCAAGCCTGTAATCCCAGCACTTTGGGAGGCCGAGGTGGGCGGATCACGAGGTCAGGAGATCGAGACCATCCTGGCAAACACGGTGAAACCCCGTCTCTACTAAAAAATACAAAAAACTAGCCGGGCGAGGTGGCGGGCGCCTGTAGTCCCAGCTGCTCGGGAGGCTGAGGCAGGAGAATGGCGTAAACCCGGGAGGCGGAGCTTGCAGTGAGCTGAGATCCGGCCACTGCACTCCAGCCTGGGCGACAGAGCGAGATTCCGTCTCAAAAAAAAAAAAAAAAAAAAAAAAATTTAATTATTAATTTTAATTACCACATAGTAATTGTATATATTTATGAGGTATAGTATGCTATTTTTATGCGTGCATGCAACTTGCAAAGATCAAAATCAAAGTTGTTAGCATACTCATCACCTCAAACATTTGTCATTTCTTCGTGTTGCAAATATTCAAAATCTGCTCTTCTAGCTATTTGAAAATATACAAAAAAAATTGTTGTTAATTAATTGCAAAGTGCTATAGAACACTAGGACTTATTCTTCCTATTTAGCTGTAATTTTCTATCTGTTAACCAAACTCTGGTTATTCCCTTCTCCTCCTATCCTTCCCAGCTTCTAGTAACCATTATTCTACTCTCTGCTTCGATGACATCAACTTTTTTAGCTGCCATGCATGAGTGAGAACATGAGGTACATTTTTCTTCTGTTCCTGGCTAATTTGACTTAACACAATGTCCTTCAAGCTCATCTATGATGCTATGAATGTCAAGATGTCTTTCTTTTTCATAGCTGTATAGTGTGCCATTTTGTATGTATACCACATTTTCTTTATTCATTCTTCTGTTAATGGACATTTAGGCTGAGTCCATATTTTGGCTTCTGTGGCCTCTAACTTCTGGGCTCAAGTAATTCTCCCACTTCAGCCACCTGAGTAGCTGGGACTAGAGGTGCATGCTACTACACACAGCTAATTTTTGTTTTTGTTTTTGTTTTTGCAGGGATGGCTTGTCAGTATGTTGCCCAGGCTGGTCTTGAACTCCTGCCCTCAAGCAATGCTCCCATCTTAGCCTCCAAAAATGTTGAGATGACAGGTGTGAGCCACCCTGCCCAACTGCTTAATATATTTTAATCATAAAATGAAATCAGTAATTTTTACATCTTTGTTATTTAATATGTGAAAGAAAGGGATTTCTGCAGATAAGAGTAATTTTTCAAAACAATAATAAATATGAATTAAATTATACTAATTATACGGCTTAAGAGAAGTAAAATTAAGTGTCAGATTATCTAAAATCGTCAACGTATTCAGTGAATATCAATGATTGTAAGTCTTTGTTGATTTTTGCTCCTATTGTTTAATCAAAAATGAACTCAGTAAATTCAGAAGAGGCAAACAGATAGCACATGATCATGTCTCTACAAATATAGCTACTCCCTTGCTCAAAGTGTGGTCCACAAACCAGCAGCATCAGCATCAGCATCAGCAGGGAGCTACAGAAATGCAGAAGCCCAGGTCCCACCTCAAAATATGGAATCCAAGTTTGCACTTTAATGAGCGCCCAGGGGATCCATCTATGCATAAGCATTTGAGAATTACGATCAAGGACCCAGTCCTTACCCTCCCTCCCATGTTCAAATGCATCATCACCTAAATCATACACCAAAGTTTCACTGTTACAGTGTGCCATAGGATGGACAACAATTCAAGACAAAATTTTTCACCTGCTTTTCTGATTTTTGAAAGTTAACCCTCGTCCATTCACCTATTGGAATGAAGGAAATTGCAGTAGTATGATTGATCACCTATGGGAAGTTGGGAAGAGCAATGGGATCAGTGCATGGACTTACCAACTGTAAGAACTTTTAACATATGACTTAACTTCTCTAATTCTCAATTTCTTAATCTGAAACCTACCTCAGAATATTATTGAGAAAACCAAATAAAGGAATGTATGTGAAAAATGATTTCATAATTAGTTAGCTTTGGGGTTTACTACATTATCGTGTTTTTTTAATTTTTAAATTATTTTAATATTTTGGGGGGAACAGGTGGTGTTTGGTTACATAGATAAGTTCTTTAGTGATGATTTCTGAGATCTTGGTGCACCCAACACCTCAGCAGTGTACACTGTACATATTGTGTGTAACATATGGGGATACATATTTGTATCCCTCACTCCCCTCCTACCCTTCCCCTCAAGTCCCCAGAGTCATTCTTGTGCCTTTGTGTCCTCATCGCTTAGTTCCCACTTAAGAGTGAGAACAGAGGATGTTTGGTTTTCCATTCCTGAGTTACTTCACTTAGAAAAATGGACTCCAACCTCCATCCAGGTTGATATTAATGCCATTATTTTGTTCCTTTTTATGGCTTAGTAGTATTCCATGGTGTGTATATCCCACATTTTCTTTATCTACTTGTTGGATGATGGGCATTTAAGTTGGCTCCATATTTTTGCAATTGCAAATTGTGCTGCTATAAACAAGCGTGTGCAAGTGTCTTTTACATATAATGACTTATTTTCCTCAGGGTAGATACTCAGTAGTGGAATTACTAGATCGAATGATATTTTTACTCTTAGTTATTCAAGGATTCTTCATACTGTTTTCCATAGCCGTCGTACTGATTTACATTCCCACCAGCAGTGTAAAAGTGTTCCCTTTTCACTACATCCATGCCAATATCTATTATTTTTTGATTTTTCGATTATGGCCATTCTTGTAGGAGTAAGGTGGTATCACATTGTAATTTTGATTTTCATTCCCCTGATAAAAGTGATGTTTAGCATTATTTCACATGTTTGTTGTCATTTGTATATCTTTCTTTGAGAATAGTCTATTCTGTTCTTAGCCCACTTTTTGGTGGGATTATTTGTTTTCTTCTTGCTGATTTTTTTAAGTTCTTTGTAGATTCCAGATATTAGTCCTTTGTTGGATGCGTAGTTTGGGAATACTTTCTCCCACTCTGTGGATTGTCTATTTACTCTGCTGATTATTTACTTTGCTGTGTAGAAGTGTTTTAGTTTAATTAAGTTCCATCTATTTGTCTTTGTTTTTGTTGCATTTGCTTTTGGGTTCTTGGTCTTGCCTAAGCCAATGTCTAGACGAAGTTTTCTAATGTTATCTTCTAGAATTTTTATGGTTTCAGGACTTAGTTTTAAGTTTCTGATTCATCTTAATTTGATTTTTGTGTAAGATGAGAGATAAGAATCCAGTTTCATTCTTCTACATGTGGTTTGCTAATTATCCCACAAACATTTGTTGAATAGGGTGTCCTTTCCCCACTTTATGTTTTTGTCTGCTTTGTCAAAGGTCAGTTGGCTGTAAGTACTGGGCTTTATTTCTGGGTTCTCTATTCTATTCTATTGGTCTACATGCCTGTTTTTATACCAGTACCATGCTGCTTTGATAACTATAGCCTTGTATAGTCTGAAGTCAAATGTGATACCTCCAGATTTGTTCTTTTTGCTTAGTCTTACTTTGGTTATGTGGCTCTTTTTTGGTTCCATATGAATTTTAGGAATTTTTTTCTAGTTCTGTGAAGAATTATGATAGTATTTTGATGGGAATTGCATTGAATTTTTACATTGCTTTTGGCAGTATGGTCATTTTCACAACGTTGATTCTATCCATCCATGAGCATAGGATGTGTTTCCATTTGTTTGTGTCGTCAATGATTTCTTTCAGTGGCGTTTTGTAGTTCCCTTGTAGAGATAATTTACCTCTTTGATTAGATATTTTCCTAAGTATTTTATTTTTTGCAGCATTGTAAAATGGGTTGTGTTCTTGATTTGATTCTCAGTGTGGTCACTGTTGGCGTATAGCAGTGCTGCTAATTCGTGTACTTTGATTTTGTATCCTGAAACTTTACTGAATTTATTTATCAGATCTAGGAGCTTCTTGGATGAGTCTTTAGGGTTTTCTAGGTAAATGATCATGTCATCAGTAAACAGTGATGGGAATTGCATTGAATTTATAGATTGCCAGTTTGATGTCCTCTTTACCCATTTGAATGCCCTTTCTTTCTTTCTCTTGTCTGATTACTCTGGCTAGGACTTCCAGTATTATGTTGACTAGAAGTGGTAAAAGTGGGCATCCTTGTCTTATTCCAGTTCTCGGGGGAATGTTTTCAACTTTTCCCCATTCAGTATAATGTTGGCTGTGGGTTTGTCACGGATGTCTTTTATAACTTTAAAATATGTCCTTTCTATGCCAATTTTGCTAAGGGCTTTAATCATAAAGCAATGCTGAATTTTGTGAAATGCTTTTTCTGCATCTATCAAGATGATCATGTGGTTTTTGTTTTTAATTGTGTTTATGTGGTGTATTACATTTATTGACTTGTGTATGTGAAGCTAATCCTGCATCCCTTAATATACTGTTTTTAATATACTTAATATACATCTTTTTAATATACTGTTGGATTTGTTTCACTAGTAGTTTGTTGAGGATTTTTGCATCTATGTTAATCAGGGATATTAGTCTGTAGTTTTCTTTTTTTATTATGTTTTTTCCTGGTTTTGGTATTAGGGTAATAATGGCTTCATATAATAATTTAGGAAGCATTCCCTCTTTCTCTATCTTTTGGAATAATTTCAGTAGGATTGATACCAATTCTTCTTGGAATGTCTGAAAGAATTCAGCTATGAATTCATCTGGTCGTGGGCTTTTTTTGTTGGCAATGTTTTTATTACTGTTTCAATCTCGCTACTTGTTACTGATCTGTTCAGAATTTCTATTTCTTACTGTTTTAATCTAGGTGGGTTGCATATTCCCAAGAACTTACCCATCTCCTCTAGGTTTTCTAGTTTGTGTGCATGGAGGTGTTCATAATAGTCTTGAATTATCTTTTGTATTTCTGTGGTATCAGTTGTAATGGCTCCCATTTTGTTTCTAATTGAGCTTATTTGTATTTTCTCTCTTTTCTTGGTTAATCTGACTAATGGTGTATCAATTTTATCTTTTCAAAGAACCAGCTTTTTGTTTCACTTATCTTTTATATTTTGTTTGTTTCAATTTTATTTAGTTTTGCTGTGATCTTTGTTATTTATTTTCTTCTGCTGGGTTTGGGTTTGGTTTGTTCTTGTTTCTCTAGTTCGTTGAGGTGTGAGCTTAGATTGTCTATTTGTGTTCTTCCAGAATTTTTTATGTAGACATTTAATGCTATGAACTCTCCTCTTAGCACTAATTTTGCTGTATTACTATTATCATTCAGTTTGAAAATTTTTTAAATTTCCATCTTGATTTCATTGTTGACCCAAAGATCACTCAGGAGCAGATTATTTAGTTTACATGTATTTGTATAGTTTTGAGTGTTCCTTTTGGAGTTAACTTTGAATTTTATTTCACTTTGGTCTGAGAGAGTACTTGATATAATTTTTATTTTCTTAAATTTATTGTGACTTGTTTTGTGGCCTAGCATATGATCTTGGAGAATGTCTCATGTGCTGATGGAAAGAACGTATATTCTACACTTGTTGGGTAGAATGATCTGTAAACATCTGTTAAATCCATTTGTTCTAGGGTATAGTTTAAATTCATTGTTTCTTTGTTGACTTTCTGTCTTGATGACCTGTCTAGTGCTGTCGGTGGAGTATTGAAGTCCCCGTCTATTGTTGTGTTGCCATCTATCTCATTTCTTAGGTCTACTAGTAAATGTTTTATAAATTTGAGAGTTCCAGTGTTAGGTGCATATATATTTAGGATTGTGATATTTTCCTGTTGGACTAATCATTTTATCATTACATAATGTCCCTCTTTGTCTTTTTTCATTGTTGTTGCTTTAAAGTATGTTTTGTCTATATAGTCTATATAAGAGTAGCTACTCCTGCTCACTTTTGCTTTCCATTTGTATGGAATACCTTTCTTCATCCATTTAAGTTTATGTGAATCCTTATGTGTTAGGTGAGTCTCTTAAAGACAGCAGATATATAGCTGGTGGATTTTTATCCATTCTGCATCTTTTAAGTAGAACATTAGGCCACTTACATTCAACATTAGCATTGAGATGCAAGGTACTGTTCTATTCATCATTTTAGTTGTCATATGAATACCTTGATTTTTTTTTTCTCTGTGTTATTGTTTAATAGGCTCTGTGAGATTTATGCTTCAAAGAGGTTCTATTTTGGTGTATTTGAGGGGTTTTTTTTTCAAGATTTAGAACTCCGTTTAGAAGTTCTTATGATGCTAGCTTGGTAGTGGTAAATTCTCTCAGCATTTGTCTGCAAAAGACTTTCTCTCTCCTTCACTGATGAAGCTTAGTTTGCTGGATACAGAATTCTTGGCTGATAATCATTTTGTTTAGGAGGCTAAAGATAGGATACCAATCTTTTCTGGCTTATAGGGTTTCTGCTGAGAAATCTGCTGTTAATCTGATAGGTTTTCTTTTATAGCTGATCTGATGCTTTTGCCTCACAACTCTTAAGACTCTTTCCTTCATCTTAACTTTTGATAATTTGATGACTATGTGCCTAGGTAATGATCTTTTTGCGATAAAATTTCCTGGGTGTTCTTGTAGCTTCTTGTATTTGGATGTCTAGATCTCTAGCAAGACTAGGGACATTTTTCTTGATTTTTCCCTCAAATAAGTTTTCCAAACTTTGAGATTTCTCTTCTTCCTCAGGAACACCACTTATTCTTATGTTTGGTTGTTTAACATAATCCCAAATTTCTTGGAGGCTCTGTTCATTTTTTTAAATTCTTTTTTCTTTGTCTTTGTTGGATTGGGTTAATTCAAAAGCCATCTCTTTGGGTTCTGAAGTTCTTTCTTCTACTCATTCGATTCTATTATTGAATTTTTCTAGTGTATTTTGCATTTCTTTAAGTATGTCTTTCATTTCCAGAAGTTGTGGGTCTCTTTTCTTTATGGTATCTATTTATCTGGAGACTTTTTCATCTATATACTGTATTTTAAAAATTTTTCTTTAAGTTGGTTTTCTTCTTTCTCTGGTATCTCCTTGAGTAGCTTAATAATCAATCTTCTGAATTTTTTATTTGGCAATTTAGAGATTTATTCTTGGTTTGGATCCATTACTAGAGAGGTAGTGTGATCTTTTGGGAGTGTTATAGAACCCTGTTTTGTATAGTACCAGAATTACTTTTCTGGTTCCTTCTCATTTGGGTAGACTGTTTCAGTGGGAAGATCTGGAACCCAAGGGCTGCAGTTCAGATTCTTTTGTCCCATGGGGTGATCCCTTGATATGGTACTCTTCCCCTTCCCTTAAGCTTAGGGCTTCCTGAGAGCTAGACTCCAGTGACTGCTGTTGCCCTTCTGGGTGTAGCCTCTCAAGGGCTCCAGGGCCCCAGGCTGGTGCTGGGGAAATTAATGAAAAGAGTCCTGTGATGTGATCCATCTTCAGGTCTCCCAGCTGTGGACACCAGCACCTGTTTCAGTGGAGGTGGTAAGGGAGTGAAGTGTGCTCTGTGAGAGTCCTTGGCTATGGTTTTCTTTAGTGTCTTGGCTTTCTTGAATGCTGGTTATGCTAGCAATGAAGTTGTCACGTGGACAGACTCATGATCTCTGTTTAGCCAGGGTGTTATAGGCAGTGGAATTAGCTGTTGTTTTCTCCTTCTTCGGAGCAGAGTTGTTCTGCTATAAGTTGCTGTAAAGGCCTGAGTTGGTTGGCATCCAGCCAGGAGGTGGTGCTTTCAAGAGAGCATCAACTATGGTAGTATAGGGAGGATATAAGCTTGCCCTAAATTGGCCAGTATTTTATAAGTACTCGGATTTCTTAGGCAATGGGTGGGGCCATAGAGCTCCCAACAGTTTATGTCTTTCGTCTTCGGCTAGGCCAGTAGAGAAAAGTCATCAGGTTGGGGCAGGGCTAGACAGGTCTCAGCTCAGATTCTACTTGAGCAGGGCTTGCTGCAGCCACTGTAGGTGATGAGGGGCAGTTCTCAGGCCAGTGTGGTTATGTTCCCAGGGAAATTATGGCTGCCTCTGCTGCATCATACAGGTCACCAGGAAAGTGGGGGGAAAGCTGGCAGTAATGGGCCTCACCCAGCTCCCATGCAGCCAGCAAGGCCAGTCTCACTCCCGCCCTGCCCCACCAACAGCACCAAGTTTGTATCCAGGCAACCAGCCAGCAGGGCTGAGATCTTGCCCCAAGCTACAAGCCTCCCCACTGAGAAAGCAAGCAGGGCTCTCAGGTCTCACCCCTCCCTACCTGCCTGCACTGTCAGCTATGGCTTCTGTACTCATATCTGCACTTCCTGTTTGCCTCCCACCCTCAGATTCTGCTTAGGAAAATTGTGCTTAATGAAAATTATTACAAAGTTCAGCTAGATGCTTCCTTCACCCTGTGGTCCCTCCCCAATTTCACTGGCTCCCTTCCTCAAGGACCCCTGTAAGATGAAGCCAGGGATGACTTCCCCGGGCTCAAGCTGGGGACGAGGGGTGCCTACAGGGATCTTCCCACAGCTGCTTCTATTTTTATATTTTGCTTGACTCCTTAAATCCATTTCAGGTCTAGGTAAGGTTAAATCCTTCTCCCGTGATATGGATTTTCAGGTTCCCTAGTGGGGACACGTGTTCAGAGGCAGACTTTTCCCCTCTCATACTTTCAGAACTCACAGTTTTTCCACTTCTTTTCCATCTCTAGATTACTTCTAACAACTAATAAATGCTATAGAAATAGTCATTATCATGTGTTTCTAAGTTTGTATTATGTTTTGCTTGTTTTGTGGACGATCTTTCTTTCTTGGGTGGTTGGATCCGTGCATGAGGAACCTAGGAATATAGGGAGCTGACTATATTTCTGAAAGCACATGACCCTCGTTGCCTCTGGAACAGCACAGATGATACACGTTGGAGAAATGCAAAGAATTTAAAAGTTGTCCTGCTGTTCTTTCAGCTTGAAGAAAAAGGACACTTTCTCTAAATTTTAAAATCTATTTTGAAGAACGCTTTCATCTCAGCTAGGCCATCATGTAGCAAGAAGCAGGAAGACAGCACTACTGGTGAATTTGGATGATGTCATCACCTTGGTTTTATGTAGAAGGGTTTTGTCAATTGCTTCTGTGATGCAGAGCACTCCGATCTTCCTTAATTAGAACAAGGCCACAAAGAAGTGAGTTCACTCTGATGTCTGACGGTTCATGAAGGCAAGTGCTCCTTTGTTATGAAATCTCCAAATGCTCCGTGCTGTTCTGGAGCTCAGGAAATGGTTCACCGGCATGAGCAGAGCCACATTATTTTTTTTCCCCCCAAAACAATAGCTCCTGGATTCGTTGATTTTTGGAGGGTTTTTCGTGTCTCTGTCTCCTTCAGTTCCTCTCTGAGCTAAGTTAGCTCAGAGAATTTTGGAATAGTTTCCTCTTGCCTCTCTAGCTCTTTTAATTGTGGTGTTGGGATGTCGATTTGAGATCTTTCTAGCTTTCTGATGTGGGCATTTAGTGCTATGAATTTCCCTCTTCACACTGCTTTAGCTGTGTCCCAGAGATTCTGGTACATTGTCTCTTTGTTCTCATCGGTTTCAAATAACTTCTTGATTTCTGCCTTAATTTCATTATTTACCCAGGAGTCATTCAGGAGCAGGTTGTTCAATTTCCATGAAATTGTGTGGTTTTGAGTGACTTTCTTAATCCTGAGTTCTAATTTGATTGCACTGTGGTCTGAGAGATTGTTTTGATATCAGTTCTTTTTCATTTGTTGAGGAGTGTTTTATTTCCAATTATGTGATCCGATTTTAGAATAAGTGTCATGTGGCACTGAGAAGAATGTATATTCTGTTGATTTGGGGTGAAGAGCTCTGTAGATGTCTATTAGGTCCACTTGATCCAGAGTGCTGAGTTTAAGTCCTGAATATCCTTGTTAATTTTCTGTCTCATTGTTCTGTCTAATATTGACAGTGGGGTGTTAAAGTCTCCCACTATTATTGTGTGGGAGTCTAAGTCTCTTTGTAGGTCTCGAAGAACTTGTTTTATGAATCTGGGTGTTCTTGTATTGGATGCAGATATAGTTAGAATAGTTAGCTCTTCTTGTTGAATTGTTCCCTTTACCATTATGAAATGCCCTTCTTTGTCTTTTTTGATTTTTGTTGGTTTAAAGTCTATTTTATCAGAGGCTAGGATTGCAGCTCCTGCTTTTGTTTTTCATTTTGCCTCTTAATCCACATGCCTAAGCCCACTTGTCCAGTTCCTAAGATCTTATTAGGAAGCTGCCAATCACCAGCTACAGGTGTTTTTATCTATTGGGAAACTGCCTTTCCCTAGCGCTGGCTGCGACCAATTATTATTTTAGAGAGGGAGTGCTACAACCGCCTGACCATCACTTGATGGTCACCTGGCATTCCTGGTGGGGAAGTGGAAGCCCTCTCCTGCCCTGTTTTGTTTGACTAGCTATCCACTGTAACAATATCATATGTTCAATTCTTTTTTTTTTTTTTTTTTTTTTTGAGACAGAGTCTCACTCTGTCACCCAGGCTGGAGTGCAATGGCGTGATCTCGACTCACTGCAACCTCCTTCTCCCAGGTTCAAGTGATTCTCCCGCCTCAGCTGCCCCAGTAGCTGGGATTACAGGCACCTGCCATCATGCCCAGCTAATTTTTGTATTTTTATAGAGATGGGGTTTCACCATGTTGGCCAGGCTGGTCTTGAACTCCTGATCTCAGGTCATCTGCCTGGCTTGGCCTCCCAAAGGATTGGGATTGCAGGTATGAGCCACCACACCCTGCCATATGTTCAGTTCTTAGGAAAGAAAAATCTAACAAATCCTACACTAACAAGTGTTAAAAGTGTGGTAGGAAATTGTGAATTTATATACACTGCTGATGAGATATCTTTGAAGAGCTAGCTGGTAATATCAGGTAGTGTTAAAAATTGAGCTTGTCCCATGACTCAGCAAACTTTATTCTAGAAAATCTAGGCATCAATCTCTGAAATGTATGCACAATAAGAAATATACATGGTGCGTTTTTTTAAAAGCACCATTTGCACAAGTAAAAACTGAAATGACCTAAATGTCCACCAACAGCAAAATAGATAAAGTGTGACATATTCATATACTGGAATGCTATTCATTGGTTAAAGTCAACATGCTATTCATGTATTATCAACAAGAATAAAAAAAAAATTGGTGTTTGGGGAAAGGGGAATAGAGAGTTGTTTGATGGGTGTAGAGTTTCAGTTTGGAAAGAAAGTTCTGGAAGTGGATGGTGGTGATAGTTACACAGCAATGTGAACGTACCTAATGCCACTGAACTGTACAGTTTAAAATGTCTAAAATGGACCCATGTTGTTCAAGGATCAACTGTACTTCAATCAATCAGTGGAAGTGAGCATTGACTTTGCCTTTAAAAAACCCTTCAGGAAAACAACACATCTTATATTTTTCTTTGTGGAGGGTCTCCCTGTGTCACTCAGGCTGGAGTGCAGTGGCGCTATCTCAGCTCACTGCAACATCCACCTCCTGGGCTTGAGAGATCCCCCACCTCAGCCTCCTGAGTAGCTAGGACTATAGACATGAACCTTCACAGCTGGCTAATTTTTAAAAATTTTACAATTTTTTTGTAGAGATGTTTTTTGTAGAGATTTTTTGTAGAGACCAGCCATTTGCCCAGGCTAGTCTTGAACTCCTGGGCTCAAGTGATCTGCCCACCTTGGGATCCCAAAATGCTGGAATTATAGACTTGAGCCACCACGTCCGGCCAACAAGCATCTTCTGAAGTACAAATTATTGAAGGGTTTGCAGCACTTGCTCACTCATGTACATGAAGTCCCTGCACTGGTGCTTTCCATCAACTAGATGGATCTACTGGTGGGAGGAAGTGGATGATAGAAGTGGGGTTCATGAGGACCGGCAGGACAGCAGGCTGCTCAGAGGACCGGCAGGACCGCAGGCTGACAGGACATCCAAGGGAAGCAAAAGGTCTGAGGTAGGAGGAGGAGAGGCAGAGCCCAGGCAGCCTGGGCCCCCTGCCTGGGAGTTCTGGGGCGCTGCCCTCAGCCGAGCTGGGGGAGAACTGACACACTTTCACTGCCCTTGCCACCTGGCTCATATCATCGGGGCACCATGACACTTCTCAATTCCCCAACCAGCAAAGGACCCCTGGAATTTTTCTTGACTCTGAGGTTTTAGTGAAAGTAATGAGGAAAATATCTAAAAATACAATCGTGATGAATTCAAGATCTATGTGGCATTATGCTTGTCAGAAAGAGCTCAATGACTTAAGTTTTGTCCCCATCACTCCTTAGGAGCCACCAGGTAAACATTTGCACCTGGCTGGAGAGGGCAGAGAGGAGCCTTGGTTCCCATCAGGCCACCAGCCCTAGGATTTGCTGGCATCATTCATTCCGTGGTGCCTACTCACACACACACGTGCTCCCTCCCCAGCCTCTCCTCTTCAGCACTGTCCCTCCCCAGTGTCCATACATTCTCCTACATCTGGTTGTGGACGGAAATGTCTGAGAAATCACAAAAGGGCCCTGGTAGTGAAATAGACACAGGGGTCGGCCTGCACCCTTCTTGACCCTTGGGCTTGACCTAGTATCTTTGCTGGGTAGTTCACAGTCTGAACCAGGTGAGCAAACTTCTTATGTGAAGAGCAGACAGCAAACATTTCAGTCTGTGGGGGCCATCCAGACTCTGCCACAACTGGTTAACTTGCTGTTGTAGCTTCAAAGCAGCCATAGGCAATACATAAACAAATTGTGTCACCGTGTTCCAGTAAAACTTTATTATATACACTGAACTTTGAATTTCATATAATTTTCGGGTGCTGTGCAATATTAATCTTCCCAGCCACCTAAAAATGTAAAATCCACGGGTCATACAAAAACAGGTGGCTAGCCAGATTTGTCTTAAGGGTCATAATTTGCCAAGCCCTGACCTAAATACCCAAATAATTATTGGAGCCAAAACCACAGATGCCACCCAAGAACCATGTGCTCAGGTGAAAGCAGCTCTGTGAAGAAGGGGTAAAAAGAGCAGACAGAAATGTTTACTTTTCCCTTAAAAACCATCTACTCCGCCCTGCTTAGGCTAATTAGCTCACTCTCCACCAGCTGCAGCAACTGAAGCTGAAACAGTCAAATTCCCACAGCAGCAACAGCTAATGACGCTTCCCAGCACCTCATTTGATCATTCCTGCAACCGATTAGCTAGACACAGGGGAGGAAACTGGAGAAGAGACAGGATGAGGACCTTGCCCAAGACCTCAGATAGTTCATGGCAGAATCAGTATCTGGACACAATTGGTCTAGTCCCTGCTGCCCCCACTGTGACACCTTTGTGAAAATTGTGAACAAACGCGAAACTGCAAGAGTCAATCCTTTAAGATGAATCCCATGTGGGTGACTGGCCCTATATTTAAAATATAGCTGAGTGGCTATTTGCTGATTCGAGGTCACACAGGTAACTCACACAAGCACTCTGAAAACCAGCACCTTTTTAGCTTTGGGACGCACAGAGCTTACTTGAACCAACCAATCAGAGCTCACCTACCTTTGCATTCAAAGCTTAGCTGACCAATCACAGCTCACCTGTATCCAATCATAACTCAGCTGCATTGACCAATCGGAACTAAGCAAGTTTGAATCCTTTATATGCATCAACCGACCTGATTGGGATCTTGTGTGGCACTTTTGCTACAAAACCCAAACCCTCTCTTTGGCCCCGGGAAGATAACTTTCTTTTACACCAAAGCTGTGTCTCCCCAGTTTGCAAACTCTTCATTGGGGTAAAGTCTCTCTCCTCCCAATTTTGTTTTTCAGGGAACTTTGCTCACAAAACAAAGCACAGCCGGCCCACGGCGGAGCTGCAGGCGGGGCAGAGAACCCACGGCAGAGGGCTCTGTCCCTGCAGAACCAGGCAGATCTGCGTGAGCAGCAAACATAAACTCAGGGCACCAGGCTCTGTCTTGAGGGCTGGAAGGAATGATGGAGCCACGGCGATCATCTTTCTCCAAGACGCATTTCCAGGAAGTTGGAATTCTGATCTTACTGAGCCTTTATTTTTCTGAGCTTGGCATTGACTACTTAGACACTGAGTCACTGTTTACTGCTTTCGAAAATAAGACAAGCTCATGGACTTGTTGCGGATGAAGCAAGAAACTTGTGGCCCCACCAGGACTGGCGCCCAGAGCCCGGGTCACCCTGTGCACAGAACCAGCACCTTAAAGAGACAGAGTGGCGCCGGCGCCCTGGGCCACCCCGAGGGCCCGAAAGCGGAAGAGGGTTGAGGGAGGGTGTATGTAATGGGAGGAGCAGGCCCAGGAGGGAAGAGGACAGGTCGGGGGTCTCAAGGCAGTGTGTGCCTTCTGCCAGTCGCTAGGGCGGACTCGAGGTCGCCCTCCACGCCTTCCTCGTTGTCACCTCCCACAGCCAAGGCAGCTGCCAAGGTCACTCCTAAATACATCCCAAGTCCACCCCATGCTCCTCCCCTCAGCCGTCATCCCAGTCCAGACCACGATTCCGCCCACACCCTGCATGGCCCCTCCCATCTCGAGCTCCACTTGGGGACCAGAGGGATCTTAAAATGTGGATGGGACAGTGAACGCCTCTCCTTAAAAACTCAGGAAAGATGAAAATGTCCTCATCCTTTCTCAAGGCATTTGCAGTTCCCCTACCCCGGGCGCTGCCCCACCCCTCACGGACTCCTCTCCATCCCCGGGTCTCCTCCTGGTCACCTCCCTCAGGAAAGCTCTTGGGCCCCACTGGTCATCAGTCTCTTTAGAACCTCTCCACTCACCCTCTGGCGTTCGCCTCTCCCTCTTGCCGGTTAGAGTGAGGCCTTGATGAGGCACCTGCCTTGTTCCTCCTGCCCTTCCTGATGGCTCCTGCCCACCTCCACAGCGAGCCTGCTTCTCCGTGCCTGGCAGCTTTCCCAGAAGAGCAGGTCTGAGGGTATACGCGGGTGCACACAAGCAACAGGCCGGGAGCACCCCTCACCCAGAGACTCTGCCAGTGTGTGTGCAGACCTGCGCTCCCTGGCCCCAGGAGGAACAGTGCTAATGTGTGTGTGTGTCTGTGTCTCTGTGTGTGTCTGTGTCTCTGTGTGTGTATCTGTGTGTGTCTGTGTGTCTGTGAATCTGTGTGTCTGTGTGTCTGTGTGTGTGTCTGTGTATGAGTCTGTGTCTGTGTGTGTGTCTGTGTATGTGTGTCTGTGTCTCTCTGTGTATCTGCATGTGTGTCTGTGTCTGTGTGTGTCTCTCTGTGTGTGTGTCTGTGCGTGTGTGTGGTTCTCCAGGGTTCCTCCCAGGACTGAGCTGAAGTTGTCCACAGTGGCCCCTGCTGGAGGGCGCACCTTGATTCTCTGCCCCTGCTCCCCTGCCTCACTTCCCCATTCTCTTATGGCTGTTTCCTGGCATTGCCTCTCAGATAAGCCACTTTGCGCTGATGGGAACCCAGATGCTGGGAGTACACATGCACCTTGGTGTCAAGCTCAGCAGCTGGCACAGAGGGAGGGAGGGAAGGAGGTGGACTATCAGGTTATTGTCTGAACAGTAGCCTCTGGTCACTGCTGCTGTGAGGCAGTGAGCATCCCTTCTTGCCGGCTGGGCTGTCAGCGGTCAGCCTTGGGTGCTGGGGAGACTCGGCCAAGTCCCAGTTCTCTGGGGCTATCTCTCTCCTGCCCTGCGCTTTTGTATGTCCCCTCCCCACATTCCCTCTTTCATCCTGACCCACTACTCTGGTTGTAAATAAAATAAGCAGACTACACGGCTTACTATCACACTGCCTTGTTCAGCCATGAAACTGCCTTGTCTTGAAGGAATCCTAGTATTACTACTTGAATCCTAATTGCTCTTAAGTTTACAAAAACAAGGCTAATGGAATTTGTACAACAGTTGTATCAAGAGCAAAGTCTGCAATAATTACTGTAAAAACGGCCCAGCTCCATGAGCTTTGCAAGGGGTGATCTCCCCAGCGGTGTGCTCATCCTCAGCTATAGTCCCATTCTACAGATTAGGCAGAGGCCTAGTGAGGCTGGGTCACTTGCCCGGATCCCTTGCAAACGTTTGGCCCATGTCCCTAACCACCATGCTCTTATGTCTCCTGTTTTCTGGGTCACTTCTCACTATGAATTGGGGGATGTAAATATTTGCATAAATTGGATATAAATATCTGAAAGGTTTCCGTGGGAAGGAAAGTGTGTGCCCAGCGTCTCCACTGCTTATGCATAGAAGAGAGGATGGGATGCTAGAGCAGCGTGCTGAGTCTCTCTGTGGAACAAAATTATCAACCCATTATCCAGAGCAACTGAAGGAAATGGCGTGACTCACCCAGTGACTAAGCAACCAGTGTGAGTGGAGCTGGAAGGGCAACCCCACCCCCATGGTTACTTGAGGCGAGGACCGACTCTTCATCAAGATTACAGAAATGACCCCATCCTTTAACTCGTTATTCACTGCTCATACACTAAACAGGCTGCCTTCTTTGGCTCTCCCCGACCCCCAGCCTCGCCCTCTACCTTTCTTTCCAAAACCTCCACTTTTAGGAAACGTTGGCTGCTGTTTGCAAAATTAGTTCCCAGGTCAAGACATTACATTTGGTCTGGAATTTTTGGACTCCACCTTTTGGCAAAGGACCATGGAAGTGGGCTTTGGTCCACCCAGCCCTGCGTTTTTCAGTGGGATGTGCTGATGCTGCAGCTGCCCTCCAGCTGACAGTGGCCGAATGTTCATCAGCAACACTTAGCACAGTTAGCCACACCTCTAGGGCCCAGGCACAACTTTAATTCAGCCACAGTATCTTCTGATTTTCCCTAATGCTCATGCAAAGAATGTTCCCTCTATAGTTTTTATCCCTAAAGGTTTTCTTTTCCTAGCTGCTGAAGCCACAGAGATTTTCACACATGGCCAACACTTCTCACAGCAGTGATGCCCAGTGACCCGTTTAATAGGGATATCAGTTCCTGTTCCAGCTCCGACACTTAGAATGTGGTTCTGGTTTCCAGTAATTTTTGATCCTGGAAACAAAAGCAGATGTATTATTTTAGCACCAACATGTCTAATGCAGCCTGTCCACGTAAAAGCCCTGGAGGGCTCAAGGTCTCGAGCTGTTTTCTAAAGCCGTAACACTTGTCATATTTTAAGTTCAAGACCCAAAAAAGAATATTGATGCTTCAATGGTGGTTTCTGATCTCCAAGAAGGCTAGTGTCAGAGAGGCCTGTGCTTCCTCCAGTCTTGGCCAGTTAGGCAAGGAGCTGGGTCCTGAGCCTCAGTTTCCTGCCTCACAGGGAGGATGAAAGGGGCACTGGTAACACATTTGGCCTTTGCTGTCCTTAACAGACTCCTTAGAGCCATGTGCAAAGCTCCAATGGACTTTGGCAGAACCTGAAGGGGAGTCCCCATCACACACAGGCCCCTGCTCCCCACACAGACCCCCTGTGAAGGAAGGAGGGGGATGGCCAGATCCCAGAAGTATGGGACAGGGATCCTGAGTCAGGTTATGGGCAGGACCCCACAAGCTCCCATCTCTCAAGCCCAGTCCTTGCCTTTCCCTTGTGGAGCAGGCTGGGCCCAGAACCCATCGCGCCCAAGGTCATGGTATTCTACACTCAACCCAGGTCATTAGGACAATCCCTGGGTGATCATGACGCCTTTTAAAACGTATATTACAGAAATTTTCTATGTTTGTATAGGAAAATTAGAAAATCAAGAGAAACAAAGCTAAGAAACATTGAAAACACCTATAATTCCTCTTCACTATGATCCTACTTTACACCACTCATGTTTTGATGTTTTTCTTTCCAGTATGCATTATATGTATTTATATATGTACATACATAATTATTTTCATAAAAATGAGTTCGTCTTGCAATCTATTCTTCTCAACTTTTCATTGGTTTTTTGGAATCCTCAAATACATCGCAAAAGATTCAAACAAAATAAAAATGAATAGAGTCCCTTCCCCATCAGCCCTCACACTCATGCATCCCCGTCTGGATGCTGCCGTTCCCTGCTCCAGTGAACAATGCTGCTGTGAACATCTTCCCAGGGCTCCAGCTCACACCTCTTTCTCTGGAGCGGACACAGGGAAGTGGAACTGCTGAGTCAAAGCTTGGGCACACTCTTTAATTTGATAAATACACCAGATTGTTCTCTAAATAGCTGTACTGATGTGTTCTCCTGAAATTGGAACAGCTGTTTTCTTACACCTGCTAACATTTGAAATCATTACACACTTTAATGTTTGCCAGCCTAATAAGTGAAAAGGATTATCTCATGGCTGTTTTAGTTTGGATTTCCCTGAATACTGGTGATGTCTACATTGGCTGGAGCATCTCCACTGCTGCGAATAACCTCCTCACATCCTTGCCCCTGTGTAACGAGTCTTCTAAAGTGATTCTAGAACTTCTTTCTACAGTCTGCACTAAATCTTTGTATATTTTTTCTCCTAGTTTTTTAAAATGTCTTTTAATTTTGTTTATAGTACCTTTGTCACAGATAATTTTTAAAACGTTTTTATGTAATCAGAACCTTCACTTTTCCTTAATAAGTTTTGTGAGTTTTTAAAAAATGTGTCCACCTAAATAATAAACAGAGGCTAAATAAAAAAAGAGATTTTCTAAAAGAAAAGATACTTACTTGGGAAGAAAGCATTGCAATAGGAATACATATTCCATAGTAAATTATGTTGTATTCAGCGAGGAAGTGGAAGACAAAGGTTTTTAAGGAAAAAAAAGTTTCACAAATGTCATACACATATAAACTACAGTTTTAGTTTTTATATTTATTTATTTCTTATAAAGAACTTCCAAGAACATTAATGACAGAAAAGAGGGATCTATTTTTTTTTCCTAAAAGTATATCCAAGTATCACAATTGAATCCAAGTATCATTTTTGAACATAACAAAATTTCCCATGTATTTGAAAGGCTACACTCACCATATACTAAGTTATTACTTGTAGTATTTATGCATGTGCTAAAATTGCATTGCGTGTGCTCTGTTTTCTTGAAAGTCATTTCCATTTGTTGAGTTTTCATCCCCACCTCCGACTCCCAACTGCTGGGATTACACGTGTGAGCCACCACATCTGGCCTGTTATTTCTTATAATAGATTCTTAGAAGGAGATTTATTGGGTCAACCTATATGATGATCTGTATTGCGTATGACCATAGATACTCCCCACTTGGGATCCGGAAGAGTTCCATCTATCTGTGCTCCCACCACCTTTAGAGAGGACCTTCTCACCACCCAACCAGGACAGCCTCTGCTACTTGCTTTCTGTGTGCCTAATAGGTTTGCTTTGAAATCTTATCAAAGCCCTGTAGGCTGTTACTCTGAACTTGTCCCAAGGCCTTGCAGTTGACTTTGATGAAGCCAAAGTCTGTTCTGTCTTAAAATGAGCCCTGAGCAAATGACTGTGCCTAAACTTCCACCATTAGGAGCTTGCTTCTGGCCTCTGCCAAATTCCCAGCTTGGCCTAAAACCCCTAGCCCTGGCTCTGTCAGGCTTCCAGCCTCAGGAACTAGGAGGCACCAGCCCCCTGGGAAGCTGTCTGCCCTCTGTGGGTCCATCATGCGTTTAGTGCCCACAGCGAGTCACACTTGCATGATCATCTGGTTGCATTCTTTTTATTATTAAAATCCCAAACCACTCCAGGAAGCATCACCACTCTGGGGAAATCATGTCTTTGTGAAGTTAAGTAACTCAACTTGAGCAAGTCAAGGATTTATACCCAAGCCCAGCTACCTGCGACGCCTCAGCCTCTATAGAAACTGCCAAAAAAGTCCTGATGGCAGCCTGCTTTGGACCCAATCCTCAAACACTGACAACTCTCACAATAGAAGGGACATATAAGTTAGGGATGTTACAGATTCTGATGATGTCGGAAACAGTTTTTCCCCTAACCACTACCTCCCGCAGGTGTCGACTCAAAAGAGAATCACTGTACGAGCTGCAGAGCTGGGGATTGATACTGGTGTGTTTTGTGGTGAGTCCCCAGTGCCCAGAGCAATCTTTAGTGTGTAGTACATGCTCAAAAGTATTTTCAAATGCTGAACAAATTCTTCTCGGTTGTTAACTTGCAAGAAGAGGAAGAAAGGCACATTGAGCAAAAGGAAGAGTGTGGACATCAATTCTAAGCAGCGTACCATTTCTACACACACTTTTAGCCACACAGCAAGCACTGGCTTACCCTCTCCATGGTGGCTGTACCCACATTTCATGTCCTAGTAACTCAAGGACTTTCCAGTCAACATGGTAAAGTTCCAAAGGTTCTATCCTCTTGGCCCTGACAGGGAAAGATTCTGCAGTTCCTTTGGGTTTTGGAATCACGCCCTTCGTATGGGCATTTCTAAGGATGGGACATAAAGCACAAGAGCTCTGGGGAAAAGGAGCCAGCGGAGAGTGGGTCCATGTGGGCATGATTGGTGGAGGTAGCTGTAGAGAACAAGATCATGGGGTGTATGACCCCAACAAGGGAATGAGATGAGAGGCCCTAGTGAAGATGAACCCACGGGGAGGCAAAAGAGTCAACTACGATGTCCTGCCAAGACCAGGAAGGTGTGTTCAAAGGAATTAAAGCAGGAGCAAGGATGGGGGCGGTGGCTCACACCTGTAATCCTAGTACTTTGGGAGGCCACGGCAGGTGGATCACTTGAGCCCAAGAGTTCAAGACCAGCCTGGGCAACATAGCAAAACCTCATCCCTACCAAAAAAAAAAAAAAAATATATATATATATATATATACACACACACACACACACACACACACACACACATAAATTAGCCAGGTGTGGTGGCGAGTGCCTGTGGTCCCAGCTACTCGAGAGGCTGAGATGGAAGATCACCTGAGCCCTGGAGATGGAGGTAGCGGTGAGCAGAGATTGTGCCACTGCACTCCAGCCTGGGCAACAGGGTGAGACCCTGTCTCAAACAAAAAAAAGTAAACGCTAAAAAAGTTTTTTAAAAAAGCAAGAGCAATGGAACACATAATCTGGGATGATAAAGATCTTATTAAGGAATTGTTCATTTAAGATTTCATCCTGAATTGGTAGTCAGCTGGGAAGAATTTTGATGGTTGATTCTTACTAAATCTTGTTCTCTGCAAAAATAGAGGCTTCTTTTGGAAGAAAAGCATTGCTTTGCACAATAAATACATGTCTGAAAATGTCCTAATTCTGTCTGATTCTGAATGTCTCAAGAAAGGTGGCCACTTAAAGGTTTCATCCCTTAAAACACTTGAATGGGTGTTTAGATGAGGCAGTTGGCCTATAACGAGGAATAAAAGGTAATAAGTTGGCTGACAGAATCAGTACCATATTGTTTGCAACAAACTGAAAAGACAGGACAAACAGCTGGGATTCCTGCTAACTGAAGACCAGTGGGGGTTTTGATAGCTCCAGTGACATGGAACTCACTACTGCTCAGCAACCATAGGAAGACACTGGCCAGCCCATCCACTCATGCAGCGCTAGAACCCTTTTTTTTATTTTAAAAGATTTGATTGACAAAAATTGCATCTATTCAATGTGCAATGTGATGATTTAATGTAGATATATACAGGTATACTGATTACCACAATCAAATTAATTAACACATCTATCACCGCCCATGATTACCATCGTGTTGGGGGGATGAGGCAGTGAAGACACTTAAAGATCTGCTGTCTTATCAAATTTCAAGTCAACAATACAGTATTATTAGCACAGTCACCACGCTGTGCATTAGGTCCCCAGAACATGTAACTGAAGGTTTGTACCTTTTGACCAACATCTCCCCGGCTCTGCAGGAGTGGGTGGTCAGCATTTTCCAAACCCACTCTGAAGACTTTGCCTGGCTGCTACATCAATATCCCCTGAGAAAGTACAAAAGTCCAGGCCCAGTCACAGAAATTCTGATGCATAGTTTGGAGATGGATGCAGTGGTATTGGTAAATGTTGAACCACAGACTCTCCGGAAAACACAGAAATTCTCCCGTAGAGAGAGCGTGCCCACTCAGGCTGCCAGTATGATGTCATACAAATGTGAACTGGGGAAGGGATATGCAGAAGCCACCATTACAGAGTATCCCCACCACATAGACACAGCAGATGAAATTAACCTTAATGGCATAGATCATGAATAATCATAAAATAGAAAGTGATGAGTTTTGTGTAAATATTCCCTTTGTTTTAATATTATTTATTTCATTGTAAGTGTACATAATTCACCTTTTCATAAGGGCTGCATGTAAAAGCTGGCTACAGAGAATCCTGACAGTTTAACAATTGGCTCTTAGGTTGGAGCGGGCTCCAGCACCCCCTGGATGGGCCTGAACACCACCGCCCCACATACCCTGGATGCTGGAAGAGCTTAACAGCATCTTTCAGCTTTGAGACTCCGTGGCTTCATTATTCCACAATAAAGGGAAAGAAGGCCACTCTGGAAAAAGCAGTGAGCCACCCCCTCCCACGCCATGTGGAGGCTGTCCAGCCTCAGCAGGGCATCTTTCCTGTACCCAGGCTGCCTCCTGAAGCAGCTTTCTCTTTGCATAGTCTTCAGTGGCTTTGGGGTCTACCTCTGGGGTGCTGCAGAACCCCATGAAGGAGAGTGTCTGCAAACAATCAAACAGCAAGAAAGTAACTTGAATTTCATGTGGGCAAGCACAGAAAGCTAAAATAGAAGTGAGGATCATAGAGCAGGTCACCAGGATGAAGAATGCACAAAGGCAAGGGCTTTGATGTACTCACTGACCTGGCCCCAGCATGGAGGTGGCTGGAAGGCAGGAGGGAGGCAGAGATGGAAGGATAAAGGAGACGATGGAAGGATAAAGGAGACGAAGGAAGGGAGGGAGGGAGGAAGGAAGGAAGGAAGGAAGGAGGGAGGGAGGGAGGGAGGGAGGGAGGGAGGGAGGGAGGGAGGGAGGGAAGGAAGGAAGGAAGGAAGGAAGGAAGGAAGGAAGGAAGGGAGGGAGGGAAACAATTTCTTTCAGAGGATTCATATTCTGAGAAATAATGCTAGAGCAGCTTTGCCCTAAACAAACAAAAGGAAAGTTTTTTTAAAAAGATCAGAATCTGGTTAGTTCAAAGCACTTTATTTGCATTCTCATTAATCTCTCACAATATCCCTAAAAGATAGATCTTCTCATCCCAATTTTTCAGGAGGGGCTCAGGATTATTAATACGTCACAGATTGCACATGGTGCTTCACATCTGACAGTTGGCAAAGACAGACTTCAGTAAGTGCCTCTCCCTCCCTCCTCTGAGCTCTCCCCCAGCCCATCCCACCCCCATCCCTGCTGGAGCTGATGCCCTGGTGGGGAGAGACAGGGGAAAAACCCACACACATGCTGCCTGTCCATGGATGCTAAGTGCTGAGCATGACATCTGCAAGTGGGAACCAAGATGGGAGTTGGGGATGGCACAATTTAAAACAGGGGGCACAAAATAACACATGTGGACATTTCCCCCTCCAGGAGGGGGAGCTTAATTCCCATCTCCCGCTTTAGGGGAGCCAGACTTAGTGAGTAGCTTCCAAAGAACAGCGTATGAAGAGGGAAAGTGGTATCTTTACAAAGGAGGAGCGGGCGGCTAACTCCTGTACCCAGTGATGCCCGAGAACATGCCCAGTGTTGGCCGGTCTGCGATGAGAAGACACTAAACTTCTCTGCTTTTCTCCCCAAAACCACAATCATGAAGAGATATTGGAGGAGCCAGATTGGACTGTGTTAGGGAATGTTTGCTCAGAACTAAACTGGGTTCTCCAGCTGGCTTTCCAGGCCAGTGGTAACCCCTTCTTTGCAGCTGGTTGCCCTCAGACTTTAAATCATGGCTGCTGGTGACCTGGGTCAAGCCCAGCCTGGGATGGGTTGTGTGAGACTCCACCAGATGTCGCAGGCACAGCCTCCAGATGCAGCTCTCCTGTCCCTCTCTCCCAGAGGGTGTGGCCTGGGGCCGCCCTGCGGGGAGAGCTGCTTGGTGTGGGTCTCCAGGGCCCTGCATCTGCAAGGCTTGCTCACTTCACTGGTGCATGCAGGAGCACCCTGGGATGGACTCTGTGCCTATGATAGTCCCGGGCCAGCAGGCTGCCTTCCCTCCATGGAGGAGAGGCAGGAGCACTTAGGTGGGACTCATCTACAACCCTGTAGCCCAGCAGGCAAGGCAGGAGGGATTCCCCACAACTCCTAACACAAACTCCAGGCTGGGCCAGAGCAGCTGTTGCAGGGCTTCAGCTGTGAGGAAGGGAATTCTGTGTTTGATGGAGCCCAGCAAGCCTGGTGGCTCACAGGCTGAATCCAAACAACGCTCAGCATGTATGTTCACTTCCTGGGCTATGGTAACAAATCACTTCACATTTGGGTGGCTTAAAGCAACAGAAACGTGTTCTCTCCCAGGCCAGAAGTCCAAAGTCAAGGTTTCAGAAGGGCCGGTCTCCTAAAAGTCTCCAGGGCAGGATCCTTCCCACCTCTTCCAGCTCCTGGTGGCTCCAGGCCTTCCATGGCTGTGGCTGCATCGCTCCAATCTCAGACTCCACCTTGACGTTCTTCCCTGTGTGACTCTGTCTCTGTGATTCTTCTCTTCTTCCTATAAGGACACGAGTCATAATGGATTAAGTGCCCATACTACTCCAGCATGACCTCATCTCAATGTAAACAATTATATCTGCAACACACTAAGAGGATGTCATTTTGAGGTTCTGTGTGCACACAGATTTTTGTGGGGAGTGGGGAGGTGCTCTTCAACCCAGTACGGCATATATAAGCATCACAGGTGATGTATAAGCAGGCTGCTCTTAGCAGGAGGAGGCCAGGTGCCCCAGCACAACACTAAACAACAAAGACCCTAGGTTCTGACCCAAGTCCTGCCACTTAGTAACTATTTAACTGTGTCCAATTTCTCTAATCCCTCTAGACCTCAGTTTCTGCATCTTAAAATAGAGGCTGTCATTTATGATGTTAGGAAGTGGTGAGCATTTTAAGTGTTCCATGCATGCATGGTGGATCTGATCATCCTATCTAGGGTTAGAAAAAGGAAGGATGATGTATAAAAACACCCGGGAGCACACGTTCTCATGCACGTCGTTTTGCATTTGCCCTTAATAACAAGAACAGCTCAGGAAACGTAATTTGGCAGTTCAGTCCTGGAAGGCTTATTCCCACCTTCCCACCTGTTCTTTCCAATAGCTCACCTTCCCCAGCAGCGGCCAGCCCTGCAGTGTCACTCATCATTGATAAGACCCTGGAAGGCGTGTCTGACCCCGGGAGCACACACACAATAGACAGAGAGACAGATGACTCCCTGGGGAGCAGATGAGCCCAGCCCCTCCCACTTCCTCCAGATCCTGCCCTCCATCCTGGCTGGAGCCTAAGGGGCTCCACGCCCACCCAGGAGGAAGAGGCTCCGCTTCCACACCGGGTTCCAAGAGACGCACCCCCACCTCAAGGCAAGTGTCCCAGTGCCAGGCCAAAGAGAAGCTGGCCACTTTTCTCTCCCACAGTAAAAGTGCTATGTGAGCAGAAACCCACTGAGCTACTTAAGCGCGCAGACCTGTCTGTTTGGGCAGCGATTCCTCAGCTCCACATCCAGGATACTGAAGAAGTTGGGAGTTGCAGGTGAAAAAAAATCACTCAGGGCTTCCAGGTTTCTACAGCTGCTTAGCAGACACCTTACTCATCTGAGCCCTCACAGAGCACTGTGACCACAAATAGGCCAGCATTTTCATTTCCAGTCTACAAATGAAAAATGTTAGGTGCAGAGCTCTTTCCCAAGGAGGCACAGCTAATGTCAGATCCCAGGCTCTGCTCCAGGCTCAGGGCCTTCAATAATCCTGTGCTACCTAAGAAGCGGTTTTTATCCTGTGTGGTTTGTCTGGAAAGGAACACAGGTCCCATCCCAGAAGGGCCCTGCCTTCATGCTCACCCCACAGGGTCACCTCACAGGCTGTTGTCCCTTTTCTCCTGAATATATATATATGTTTCATATTCAGCATATATATGTTTCCACCTGAGGATCAAGAGAAGTGTGGCCCAGTAGCTGGGGAATTGAAGCAAAAATACCTAGATGTGAATCTGGTCTCTGCTGCCCTGGGCCAGTGTGCTACAGTGTTCCAATCACAGCTCGTTCATAGTCATGAGAGGATAATCACCCCTGCCTGGCATCGCAGTGCAGAGGCATAAAAGCAGCATTTATAAAGCCCGATGCCATACCTCGCAGAGTGAGCTTTATCAACAGCAGCCATCATCATGCCATTAAACACTCAAAAGGCTTTCTTTAGAGGAGAAAGGACTGTATCATTGATTAGAGGCTGGCCTGAACTTATGCAAATGTTGTTGGTGAGAAAACTTGGTGCCTGATGACTGATAAACCCAGAATGCAATATTGCTAGGATTTTTTTATAGTCAGCCTCCTATTTCCAATAACCCCCTGCTCACTCCTAAGCCACTTAGGCTGAGCAAGAGGGAATTAACCTGGGCGAGTCCAGAGCGGAAGCCTGAATGGCCCATTCATCTTTCAGTAGCTGACAATGGGTTGGATATTACTTTATAAGCTCTACAGTTTAGTGTCAATGAAGCCTGGGTGTTTTGAAAGCTCCTGTTAAGCCATCATTACTTCAGATATGTGGAAAATTCAGTTGCAAGCATAACATTTTTCAGTTTGTGATTTGCATCAGGAAGTGACTCAACTTCCTCTAGGCTCCAAGGCAGTCATAGCTGGGAAGGGGAAAACTCTGTCTGCCAAGACCAGGGGAACCAACCAGCTGCATCATAAGCCACACCATTGTGGAATATATCCTGCTAATCTGGCTAAAGATGACTGCAGGACAAAAATTTCCAGGGTGAAGGAGCCCTTCCAGAGCCCAGCACATTGGAAGAAAATAGACTAAGATCAAAATCTCTATGCATTCTAGAGCAAAACCATAAAAGCTTATACCAAAGACCAAGGGTCGCATGCCATCTGACTTCTCCACAGCCACACTGGACGCTACAAGACATAAATCAAAACTTTCTCTTAGCTGGGCATGGTGGCAGGTTCCTGTAATCCCAGTTACTCAGAAGGCTGAGGCATGAGACTAGCTTGAACTAGGGAGGCAGAGGCTCCCCAGCCCACTGCACAGGCTGGACTGCAGTGAGCCGAGATCGCACTACTGCACTCCAGCCTGGGTGATAGAGTGGGACTCCATCTTAAAACAAACAAACAAACAAACAAAAACTTTCTCAATTGTGAAAGTAAGTAATTTGCAACCTAGAATTCTATACCTGGCTGTCTTACTCCATTCAGGCTACTATAACATAATGCCTTAGATTGGGTAATTTATAAACAACAGAAATTTATTTCTACGAGTTCTGGAGGCTGGAAAGTCCAAGACCAAGGTGTTAGCAGATTCAGTGTCTGATGAGTGCTCAGTCTTTGCTTCATACACAGCCAACCCTTCCCTGTGTATGCACATGGTGGAAGGGACGGATAAGCTCCCTGGGGTACTAATCCCATTTATGAGGGTTGAGCCCTCATGACCTCATCACCCCCCAAAGACTGCACCTCTTAATACTACTGCATTGGGGATTTGGTTCCAACATAAGAATTTTAGGGGGACAAACAACATTCAGATCATAGCACCAGCCAATCAATTAAGTAGGAAAGTAGACTGTAGACATTTTCAAATATGTGAGATCTCAGAAATGTTCCTTCACTTCTCTCTCTGAAGAAGCTACTGGAGTTTGTACTCCATCAAATTAAGAGAATGAATCAAAGAATGTGGTGAGACAGAATCCAAGAAGCAGAAAATCTAGCACAGAAGAGGAGAGGAGACTCTCTGGAGGAACTCCAGGTGAAAATGCCAGGATGGCAGTGATGCACCAGATGTAGACCTCAGTCCAGACTGGAGGAGTCGGGAGCTCTAGGAGAGACTTCTTCAAGAAAAAGAAATGAAGAGTATCCGGTGTGGATGTCTTAAGTAATTGGAGGAGAGTTTGAGAATAAATTAGTGATTTGTATTTGAAAAGTACAAAAACACAATTATGAACCCCAGGAAAAACAAAAAGTCATGTAAGCAGGAAGAGCAATCATAGTACACTACCAGGCTCAGCTGTCAATCACCAAAAAATAAAAATGCCAAATAGGGGGACTTCACAAAACCTGCAGTGTGACTGTGCTGAAAAGAAGAGAGGATGGAAGTGCAGCCATGCATGCCTGTGTGTGTATGTGTGGGTGTGCATGCATGTGTGTGTGTGTATGCTGGAGGCAAGGAGAATAAGTGTGTGTGTATACATAAAAGGTTAATATCTGGGCTGATCAAGGCCTGGGGCTGGGCTGATCAAGGTCTGCCTGAGAAAAGACCTAAGAGTCTGTCTTCACACAGTGGTTTCCTTCGAGATGACAGTGGTAAGATCCATGAGGAAGGGGCTGTCCACTTGGTTTGCTCTGGAAACCCTGATCTCTAGGGCTTCCCTGAAGTGGGGAGGCTTTGAACTGGCCTACTGGCCTTGGGCCTGTGTAACCAGAAAAATGTAAAAGATTGAGGGGAAACCAGTCTGTGGCCTCTCTGTGTCCAGGCGACTCCACTCACCGTGGCTGTCCTCTGTGACGGCTGTGCACATCCCACATGAATGTGAGGGCTGCTGGGCTCCAGATGGATGGAGATGCGGGGCATGCTGCCTTCTCTATCCCGCATCCTGAGACAGAGAGAAGCCAGCCTCGCTCAGGGTTAAAGCTGGTTGTGTCTGCTGAGTTGCGTGTCAGCTCCCACCTGTCACTACTGCTGTTCTGATAAGGCAGCAGAGTTAATCCCCATTTTTAGAATGAAAGTTAATAAACAGTGTCTAAGACTGAAAAATCAAGATGTAGAAATATAAATGTGTGATTTTGAGATATGAAGATGAACTTTATATGAAGAATGAGTTGGAGATAAGGGGGTTACTGCTACTCGGGAGCAAAAAAATAGGATATAGGCAAGAAAAGGGAGAGCTGCCCCGGCAGGGGTAAGGGCACATCTTGCAGAGAGACTCGACTTTTTACACAATGTGCATGGGTAAAGTTGATAAAAATAAATAGTATATGTACTATACTTTTTTGAAAGACAGGCAAGAAATATATACAAATATTGCAACTTTAGGTTCATGAAGCTTCAAGTGGCTTTTTAATGTCTTCTAATTTTCAGTGATTGTTTTACACATTTCTCATTTTTGAACAAGAAGCAAAAATCTCTTTGTACGACTGAGGAGAAAAAGATAGAGGTAGGTCGTTGCCAACACATGACTTCTGCAGGCAAATGTTCCAAACAAATTTTAAAGCCTCTTTGTAACTAAATTTTTCTTTCTAAGCCCAAATTTAATTCTGCAGTGTGCCAAGGCAAATGTTTTAAATGAATGTTCTTTTTCCATTATTATTGTAATTATTATTTTTAAAAATCTATATAACAGCCAACTCGAATTGCATCTCTATTCCATGCCAGGCACTGTGCTAATTTCTTTATTTAAATGATCTCATGCAAATTTTCACAACAGCTTTATTTAAAAACTGCCTTCATTACCTTCATTTTATGAGACATTCCAGGCCCACAGATATAAGCTTATTTAGGCAGCCTTGTGAACTGAAGGCAGCAGGTCTGGACATAGCTGGGACACAGCCAGGACACAGACTAAACCTCTTAGTTTATGCTAGCCTGCCTTTGCCTTATTTGTATTACATTGATACAAGGACATTAATCAGACATGCTAAGAATGAATCCCTGTCACCCCAATTGTCAGCCACACATGCTTATTGAGGCCAAATCATAAACCAGTACTGAGCTATTTCCTGCGAGAAATACAAGAGTTTTAAATGAGTTTCCTGCTTCTGAGAGTCTAAAGACAGGTGCATTAGTCAACTCCGATCACCATAACAAAATACTATGTACTGGGTGGCTTAAACAACAGAAGTTCTTCTCTCACTGTGCTGGAGCCTGAAATTCTGAGGTCAAGGTGCTGGCAGGGTTGGTTTCTCCTTAAGCCTCTGTTCTTGGTATGAACTTGTCTATCTTCTCCCTGTGTCTGCATATTTTCTCCCCTCTGTGTCCTAATCTTCTCTTTCTCTCTTTTTTTTCTTTTTTAGACAGAGTCTTGTTGTCACCCAGGCTGGAGTGCAGTGGCATAATCTTGACTCACCGCAACCTCCGCCTCCCGGGTTCAAGTGATTTTCCTGCCTCAGCCTCCTGAGCAGCTGAGACTGCAGGTGCCTACCACCATGCCTGGCTAATTTTTGTATTTTTAGTAGAGATGGGATTTCACCATGTTGGCCAGGCTGGTCTCGAACTCCTGGCCTCAAGTGAGAACACCTGTTGTATTGGATTAATACCCTCCTGCATGATCCCATTTTAATGTAATCACCTCTTTAAAGGACCTGTCTCCAAATACAGTCACACTCTGAGATATTGGGGTTCCAACATATGAAATTGGGAGGACCTAATTCAGCCCCTAACACTAGGGTTAACTGTTCCGATGTGTACAGTGTACAAGACGACTTAGATGGTTTCAAAAGCTGTGATGGGAATGACAGATCCTGAGGCTCATGCTGCCCAGTCTTCAGTCCCTGCCCCTAAGGCTCCCACAGTGCCCATCCACAGCCTCATTTATTCAGGCTTTCTCTGGCTGAAACAGGGCATATGCTCTCAGGAGGTCCAAGGGACCATGGCCTGCCACTGGGTATCTGGCAAGTGCATTGAGTGGACAAGGTGCTGGCCAGCCTGTGTGGGTGACAGAGCAGGAGCTGAGAAAGTGGCCCCACAGGTGACTGCTGAGCCATTTATCCAGGTTAGAGGTCTGAGGCCTATCAGGGCTGTCATAGAACCGTGGCATCCCCAGAGAGCTTGCACAGCCTCAACTTCCCACCCTGGGGTGAGAAACCCCCTCCTGCCGAGCTGACCCTTCCTTTCCGCAGCTCTGGTGCCTGTCTACATATGTCCTACCATTCGGGTTCCCTGTGGGCTTTGGCCACGTGTAAACACGCTTCCACAAGAACAGTGCTCTTAGTCCAGGTTCCCAATTTCGGATTTAAAAAGGCAGCTAAGGACTAAACTGAAGAGCAAGTTGAACTTTATAAATTTCTCTAGATTTCAAAGTACCAAGAAGAAATGGGCAGCAAGCTTGTGAGGCCAAGATATAAGCATTTGCCCTTGAACTGGAGAAGTCTCGTTGCTAATGGCCTGTCCTTGTGAGTGTCCACAACTGCAAAGTCTAAACTTAAGAATATCTTCGCCTGTGGGTGTCCACAGCTGTGAGCACCCATGCCTGCGATGTCCACACCAAACAGTGTCCCTGCCTGAGAGCATCCACATCTGTGAGGTATGCACAGCACAGAACTCTGCCAAGGAGGCAAAGCTTCAAAGTGGGGCTGCTAACCAGCAGCATGGAGATCCCCTAGGAAGCTGTTAAACACATGAATTCTCAGCACCACTCCTGACCCTCTGAGTCAGGCACTATGGGGTGGGGTGCAGCTGTCTGTGTTCAGCACACCCTTCAGGTTGCTGATACAGCTGATATCAGAGGGTGATGCTGCCCTGAAAGCAGCTGGAAGATTTGGGTTTCTTTCTTTCTCGCCCTGACTGGGGCAACAGCACAACTGGCTGACCAGAGCCGTGGATGCCTTCATGGTGAAACTTCAACTCTAAGCACATACCGGGCAAAAAAGAAGTGTGCAGGGTTTTCCTGCTTACAAAGCACAGAAAGACAGTATTCAATTTATTTATTTTTTCATTTTCTTTTGAGACAGCCTGTTACCCAGGCTGGAGGGCAGTGGTGAAATCTCAGCTCACTGCAACCTCTGCCACCCAGATTCAAGTGATACTCCTTCCTCAGCCTCCTGAGTAGCTGGGATTACAAGTGCACACCATCACACCCAGCTATTTTTGTACGTTTTAGGTAAAGACAGGGTTCCATCATGTTAGCCAGGCTGGTCTCAATCTCCTGACCTCACGTGATCCACCCATCTCAGCCTCCTAAAGTGCTTACAGGAGTGACCCACCGCGCCTAGCCTATTTTTCTTTATTTCTAACAGTAACCATGCAGGAGCTGGTACTATTAGGCCCCTGCAATGCCAAGAACTGAGTTCATTTGCCCAAGGCCACACCTGAGGAGGCCTGAACCCAGAAGGAGCGAGGCCAAACCCCAAGCTTCTCCTGCTCTGCTGTTTGGTGGGGAGTAGTATGCCCCAAACTCTAAAGCACACCCACGCCTGAAGAACTTGCTAATGTGCAGATTTTGATGCAGTAGTTCTGGCTGGGTCTGAGGTTTTTTGTGCCGGGCCAGCTAGCATGGGAGGCCCATGCTACTGGCTGCAGCCCTCAAGAGCAGTGGTTGTGCACTTGCCTACTTGTCCTTAGGCTAGTTTGAATTTCTGTATTATAATAAGATTTTTATTTGATTTCCTCAAAAAGCAGACCTCAAGACAGGGACTTGATTGCAAGGAATCTATCCAGGAGGTAATCTGGGAGGCACAAGTGAGGCATTTGGGAAAGAAAGCGAGATAGGGAAAGAGAAGTGTCATCCAGTGAGCGCTGACAAGGCTGTAGACGTCTGCCCCAAGGATGGGAAGCCAAGCCAAGCGTGCATCCACCACTCTGTTGGCTTAGTGCTCTTGTAGGCTGTGGTACAGGAAAGTCTTGGGCAGGAAACCTAGACTCAGGGTGAGAGAACTGGCCAACTGGGCCACCCAGCTGCTCCAGAGTGGGTCAGGAGCCGTGGGAAGGCAAACAGTGGCTGCTCAACAGCCAAACACTGCACAGTCTGCATGACATGTCAGCTCTAGAAGGAGCCTCACAGGCATCACCTCTTTCTTGTCACATCCCTACCTATGAGCCAGGTAGTAGGAAGAGTGGATGGGAGGAAGGGGGTTGGGAGGTAGGAGACAGAGAAGGTGGGAGGTAGGATGGGTGGGAGGAAGGGCGGGTGGAAGGCAGAGCGTGCAGGAGGCAGGGCAGGTGGAAGGATAAGTTGGAATAAGAACTAGTGAAAGGAAGATCCAGTGGGAGGAAGGGCCGGTGGGACGCAGGGCTGGTAGTCCACTCCTGCCTTTTAAGATGCTAAATGATTCATCAAGTGCACCAAGCCTGGGAGTGAGAAAGCCAGGACATGAATTCTGCTTTTCTGAGTCTTTGACCCCAGTTAGTGCACACCCCACACTTGGACCAGTTTCCTGGAGACATCCTGTGGTCCCCACCCTGATGTCCTTTGTTCCTGTGGGTGAAATCACAGATGCTTTTTTTTCTAAAGTGCAGTATCTTCCCTGGGCTTAGTTTACACAATGAAACTCCACCTCCCACTGCCTAAGCTTCCTGGGTGGGCGTTTGGCTGGGTGTGTATTTTCTTTATTACGCACCTGCATTTACAGGGTTTCTCTCTGGGTTGATTGCTGCCCAGTCTGAGGTTGTTAGTGTGGCCATCATTTCTGGAAAGAACTCATTCCACAGGCAGCCTGCTGAAACCCCAGCGCAGTGATTACGATAGGCCTGGCTTTCAGCCTTCAAGGTAGTGGTGCAGATGGAACGTGGTGGCCAACACCTGGAGGGCCAGGGTTGGAATGATCAGCTGTCACAGTGCCTGGATGAATTCGCCTCAGCATCTCTGTGGAAAACAGCTGAAGTGAGGCTCCAGCTGAACCACCAATGGCCATACCCTGAGGAAGGAGCTGAGGCTAGGGCCCACATCCTCTTTGTTAATCCTCCTGCTTCTAGAGTCCAGTCTCTCATATTTGAGGAAGCAATTCTTACCCAGAGACTCCAGCCTTTGCCCTCTTCAGGGCAGCTCTCACTCCATAACAGTGGGATGAGTCCTGCTCAAACACAGACTGGCCCTCTTGATGTCCAGAGATGTCTCTGAGTCGGGGCAGCTTCCTCTGGGAACAGTCAACAGCAGCCTCCCCAACTCCCAGGCAGCAAGTGAGCCCAGGAGATCACTGCCAGTTGCCCATGGTCTGCAGATAGGACGGGATGGGATGGGATGGGGCCTGCATTGTCATTAGGGAGGTTTAAAGCGGCAGGCTCACTTCAAAGCCAGGCCTCCAAATAGGTGTATGATGTGCTTCCAATCATATTAAGCCAAGCACATTTTCTAGAGGTTTGTTAGCTATAATTGGTTTCTCTGTAATATTCTGATAGCAGGAGTGGCCCAGCAGGAAGCTTCCTATCCCTTGATGTCATGCACTTGTGGTTCCATGGAGGGACCCAGTGTACAAGCCAGTGGTAGGTCACTCGAGACCATTGATCTAACCTCGACAGCTTCTTTTCAGTCAAAGGGAACGTGTTACACATGAGCAGCCGCAGCAAGTCTCTTGCTAGAAACTCACCGAGCTTAGACTGTGGCTTTCTTAGCAACTTTGGCCTTGAAACCTACCTGAACTAAAAGAAGTCTTTCTACTTTAAAGAAAGGTGAGGATGGCCCAGCACAGCCCTGGACACCCAGCAGGCAGGTATGTTGCACAGAAAAGCAGAGACATTGGCCTGAAAAATACAGCACTGCAACCTCACCTCCAGTCATCCACCAGCCCAGTGACCTTAGGCCAGTGGCTCTGTCTACATGTCCACTCCTTCGAATATAGCTACAGGCACATATGCTGTGCAGGGCACTGTTGTGGGCACCAGGACACAGCAGGGAGAAAGGCTGGCCACACTGTAAATGAGAAGCAAAACAGCCCAGAGGAGGCCACTGTGCAATTGTGTTTAAAATCAGTTTTGCTCAAAATACATTCCAAAGTATTTATACGAGGATGGGGCAGAAGCCTTTTAAGAAAGTAGTGTATGTGAAAACAAGTTAGGGGAGCCTGTTTCAGCAAAGGAAATCCTTTCAGAGCTGGGGAAGCATTCATTAGGAAGGATGGGTTGGAGCCTGAGGAGAGCAGAAGGGCCTGACGCTCTAGGAGTCAGAAGGGGTCTGGGATGGACAGAAGTGTCTGGGAATGGGGGGATGGCACCCCACAAAGGCTGGTAAAGTGAGGCCTCGTGTGGCGCTAACATCCTGCCTTGTGCTTTAGGAGGCCACTTAGGAGGTGGTGTTTGGGTGGAAGAAAAGCTTTTTGTATTTTCTTTCTGTGTTTACATTTTCTTCCTAAGAGAGGATTGGGAAAACATTTCCCCAGTCTCCCGCTGTGGGGTTATGGTGGGTGGAGGGAGAGCAGGAATAGGGACAGTGTTTATTCTTCTCAGCTCTGTGCCATTTCCTGGCCTACAAACCTTGTGCCAGTGCAGTCAAGAAATTTAGGAAAACAAAACTCACCAACCTAAAAATGTGTACAAAAACAGAGCCCCACACATCCAGAGATAAATAGCTCTGGGCCCTGCGGCCTCTGTCCTGAAAAGCCCGTTATCTTTCCCTGGCATTTCCTAAGCAGTCCTGCCTTGCAACAACTGTTTGGAGAAGGGACGGTGAGGTAAGCGGGAACACATAAGAGGTTCATTCATGGGTTGCTTTGAAGCACCATGCGCTTTTCTGGTATCGAGAATGAATAACATTTAACACCAGTAGTAAAACATTGCTGCAATGACAGCATGGTTGAGTGACATCATGCCTTCATTCCAAAGACCTGAGGTGTTGCTCCTGAGCCCCCACTGGGGACGCAGCCCAGGTTCATGCTCTCAGGATGCACACATGCACTCTGAAAATGTTTGCTGTTAGGGCTGCAAACCCTCGGTGCCACCAGCTTTACCTGATACAGCATCTCCGTGGAGGTACCATGGAGCATTCAGGGTAACCCCCGAAAAGGAGACACAACTGCTTAGATGGAATGACTTATTCCCAAGACTCAGAGGCTGATTCAATAAATAGAGGGCCATGTGCTTAGGTTTGTTCTTTTCTGCTTGTTCCAATCTCTGTTTGCCCCTTTACAGCTCTCTCACAACTTCTAATGTGCATCTCTCTTTTGATACATGAAACTTCTTGAAGTTTTGAATGGCAAACTGAAGAGGTTCAGAGTATGCCACCCCAAACTTGCCACGTGAACACAAAGATTATTTGGAGCTAAAGGTATTTGAGATTCAGCAGATGCAGAAAGAAGCCTTCCCAGAGCTTCCCTTATCTGACTAAAAGCAGACACTTCTGAGAATTGAAGATGGTCATAGATCCCTATCCTGCGGCAGGTTTGTGCCGTGAAGGAGCTGGAAAGTCAGTGTTAAAATGGACCTGCCCAGACGAACCTTACTCCATCAGTTTCCCTCAATGTTTTTTCTTCCCCGAGTTTGCCATCCTCAGAAGCCTGAAAGTTTTTCTTTTGTCTTATCCCTCTTCTGTACAATTATTGATTTTTTTGTTAAGGTGCTATATGAGCCCAAGTTCTAACCACTCCTTAGCCTTATTCGTCATTGAATTTCCCATATGTATGTGCAATGCACATATTAATAAACTTCTCTTTGTTTTTCTCGTGTTAATCTGTGTCTTTTCAATGTAATTTGCAAGACTCCAGCTGGAGAACCAAGAAAGGGAGAGAAAAATACTTCTTCAGTATCTCAATATCATGTCACCTGGACCATTACCAATGTGGAAAGCAAGCCTCTCAATATTAAAGAGGAAAGTCAGGTTTCAAAAGGGTAGGTATTGTGTGAGACACAAACATAGAGAAAGGTGGATTCCTGAATATCCTCAATGGTTATCTGAGTTTTATGATTTTGGTACTTAGCAAATACTGATTTCTAACAATTAAAAACACAGAGCGGTACAAGTTTCCTAAGTACCCATCTTCAAAAGATGCTGTAACCTATCCTTGTACTATAATGCAGTACAAAAGAATAGCCACCAATGGTTTGTAACCCAGGCCAGGTGACACTGCCAGCCAACAGTAAGCCCAGGGAGAAGTGTTTCCTCTATCCTTTCTTCAGGTAAATGATTTCACAATTGTGACCTAGCAAGGGACTCAAAACACCTGTCACCATTGTGTCTGAAGGACTCCACAGCAGGCAGGTGACATGAGCGATCTGTGATTTCAGAGTGTGAACTCATCTGTGTATCCACAATCTTGAGACCACAATCTTGAGTGGAACTTGAGGCAGAAAGTCAAATGCCTTTGACTCCAGGGGCCTCGACAAATGTGCATAAAGTTGGGGTACAGGTCAGCATGTCTAGTCACCCACTGCATGGCTGCATTTCTGCAGGGCTTGGCAGGTCATAGTCTCCTCTCTTCTCCCACACCTCCCGCCCAGGAGGTCAAAGCATGCTGCAGACACCCCTGATACAGGCCAACCTGGTGGGTAGGGCTTTCCGGGCCATGTTGGGTGAAAAGATGGCTGGATAGATTATGGGCACACAGCAAAGCTGAGACTGGCCCAAAATAACTGGCACATCTGTCTCCTGAATGAACCCACCGTCATCCCAAGGCAGCCAGGTCTCTGCAGAAGGAGGGCACTGAACTGCCCTGAACAAGCAATGAGAACTGGACAGACAGTATGTGTGTGAAGTACTCTCCAAAGGGCGTGGGCTGCTGCAGCACAGCATGGAGTTCACTTCGCCTGGCGATGTGGACTGTTTACAAAGTGCTGCATTGGCCGCCCCTGGCCCTGATACAAAAGTAAGAATCTAAAGCCCCAACGCCAAGGCCTCCCTTAGATGAGGTCACCAGGGAGCAAACCCTCCTGTGGTTAACACAATTATCCTATTTTCTTTTATTTCCATAACTCTTCTAGATTCACAGTCGGTAGTGTTGAAAGACTATGATAAATAGGCGCTGTCACTCAGAAGTTAGGTGCGCTGGATTCGGACACCAGATCTGGTGGCTGAAGCACATCCGCCCTCATCCAAGAAATCTGGCCCAGAAGCTGTAAGGCATGGAGGTGCCCTCACACCTCATGAGGGACACGGAAGAGGATGGCACAGTCTCCAGGTACTGGCCATCAGGGTACCTCTGAGCTTTATAACTACCTGTGAGGTGTGAGGCACTAAATCTCACTGAAAAGTGTTGAAACCTAGGCTCAGCCTAACTTGCCCAAAGTCACATGGTAAATGGTAAGGTTGCTGGGATGAAAGCTAGCTCTTTCTGGGTCCAGTGTGTGTGAGACCCCTCTGTGTGCCATGAAGGACATCCTCTAAAGAGAGAGAAAAAGAGAAGAGTGAGCAAGAAGAAGAATAGAGAAGAGAAAATGCATGCCCCCCAAAACTCACCCATCTGCCAACCAGCTCTATAACCCTATGCAGGTCACTGGACCATTCTGGGATTTAATTAACCTTCTCTTGAAATTCTGCACACAGATTCTCAGTAGGGCTCAGACATCTTGGATTTTTAATGAATGCCCTTGAGTGATTCTTACCATGACATGAGTTTGAAAAACACAACCATAAAGTGTCTAAAATCCTATAGATTATAATTAAATGTTCATAGTGCCCCATAGCTCCAAGTGCAAATAGACCCCACTTAGCTATTGTAATAAGACTTTGCACCACATTTTTGGGAACTGTCTGTACAGGCCAATCCCATGCCCCAGTAGTCTCCCCCTTTAATGAACTCAGGGATTACCCAGAGATATTCTAAATGCAAATTCTGATTCAGAGGGTCTAGTGAGGTGGAGGTTTTGCATTGCTGACCTGTCAAACCCTGGGAAAATGAGGCCATGCCATGTGTGGACAACACACTCCCAGGTACTGTCAATCATACTGGTCCAGGGACCCCACTCTGAGCAGCAAGGATGTGGAGCACCTCTTCCAAAACTGCCTGTGAGGCATGGGGCACAGTGGGCCCAAGCATGGACCCCATTGGTCCTTGGGGCATCGGGACAGCCAGCCTCAGGGGGCCAGAGCAACAGCCGTTGATTACCCCAGGTCATCATAAATATTTGTCCCATAAATATATTTTTCTTTGTGTATCTTGACATAAAGTTTCAAAGTTCTGCATAGCCCTGTGGTTCTTAGCATTTACTGGGGCACAGACTCCAATGAAAGCAATGGGATCCCATACCCTAGAAGATAACTCACAATATAAAAAGCTTTGCCTTCAATGTCAAGAAGTCTTTGGATTCTCATAGTGCTATGCCTGCAATGTTTCCATTATACAGTTTTGAAACCCTGTGGGCACATCCACTCCTCATGGCCTGGAGTGTTTCAGGACTGAGTCTGAGGATGGGTTTCTAAGTATAGCCCCTTGGTGTCAGAACTTTGACCCTCATCATATGACTACACCAAACAGCAGTGGAAATGCTCACATTAACTCTGAAAGCAGTGGTGACACAACCTCCATGTTGTCAGAGACAAAGTTGTTTCAGCAAAACACGCCCACTGCAAGAAACTGTCAACGCTGAATTTAAATTGTTTCGGATTTATTTATATTTAATTTATAAATGTGGGTTGGTTTCATAGTGGTTTAAGGCCCGTAAGCACCAAGGATTTACATCTACTTTGAGGTCTGTACAGATTTAGATAAATTACAATAAAATAAGTCAACACCAAAAAAGAACAAAAATTCCTTTGCCATTTGAAAGGCATTTGCACAATTCCAAATTTGAAAAATGTTGCCCCATGAGCTCCAGGGTGTGCCAGAAACTCCAACCCACTCTCCCTGCAGATTTGCTGCAGAGCAGCCTCAGCTCAGCAGGCTCCACGCCTGCCTAACCTGAGGTGCCAGGTCTGCTCCACGGTGAAGTGGACGGGGTGCTTATGAAGCTTAAGGGCTTATGAAGTGGATTTTGCTTGTGACACATTCCCCATGTTTTGGCTTCAGAAGCTGGCCGTGTGATGTTGCCTGTGGGCTGTGAGCTCAGGGCCTCCAGTTGCCCTGATACCCTCATGCCTCTCCCATTTACCTCTCAGTCCACCAGTTATTTCCACCACTGGGGTCTCTTCTGTCGGAAACATAGATCACCACCTTTGACAAAAAGGCAAAGACAGCAAAGGAGAGGAGGGGAGAATGGAATTCACTCTGCGTTCCAGCCATGGATCAGGTACTTAATCTACACATACACAGAATTAACCACTATCATCCCATCTTTTCAGACTAGGAGGCTGAGGCTTAACAGGTGTAATTTCTTACCAGGGTCACATAATCGTGAATGGAATAGCTGAAGTGAGAATGCAGGTCTCTGCAGCTCTTTCCACACGGCCCACTGTGCCTTTGCATAACTTAATTCATGACAGCATTTCATTTTCTAAACAAATTCCTGATGAATGGCAAAGAGGAAGTTTTGAAGGGAAAGTAAAAATACTAGAAACATGAGGAACAAAAATCTTAGAACACAGAGAAATATCTCAAGGAGGAGAATGAGTAGACATAGCTGGGGTGTGTCCATGGGACAAAGAACAACTTGCTAAATGAGAGGACTTGGGAAGTTGAGAGAGAGAAAACTCACCAGGCCAATTCTGCTGTTGTCCTGATTTTCTCAGGTTCCCACTGGAAACATCAGTAATACTTGCTGATTTATTTAGGTGCTTATATAAGGTTTCACAAGTTTAAAGTAGTGCTCAGCTGCTTATGTATTCCATCCAACCATCCAATGAGTCTTAGAAAGTGGATTAGTCAGCGTCTCCAGAGAGACAGAACCTGTAGGATATACAGGCACATCTCATTTTATTGCTTTTGCTTTATTATGCTTTGCAGACATTGCATTCTGTACAAATTGAAGTTTTATGGAAACCCTGTCTTGAGCAAGTCTACAGGCGCCATTTTTCCAACAGCATGTGTTCACTTCATGTCTTGATGTTACATTTGGTAATTCTTGTAATATTTTAAGCTTTTTTGTCATTATTATATCTGTTACAGTTGTCTGTGATCAGTGATCTTTGATATTACTATTGTAATTGTTTTGGGGCACCACAAACTGCACCCATATAATACAGTAAATTTAATCAATAAACACTGTATTGTATATATTCTACTCCACTATCCAGCTGTTCCCGCATCTCTCTGTCTCACCTTGGGCCTCTCTATTCCCTGAAGCACAACACTATTGAAATTAAGACAATTAATAACTCTACGGTGGACCTCTAGGTGTTCAAGTGAAAGGAAGAATCATACATTTCTCACTTTAAACCAAAAGCTAGAAATCACTAAGTTTAGAAGATAGGCTTCTTGTGCCAAACAGTTATTCGAGTTATGAATGCAAAGGAAAAGTTCTTGAAGAAAATTAAAAGTGCTACTCCAGTGAACACATGAATAATAAGAAAGTGAAACATCCTTATTTCTGAATTTGAGAAAGTTTCAGTGATAGGGTTAGAAGATCCAACCAGCCACAACATTCTCTTAAGCCAAAGCCTAATCCAGAGCAAGGCCCTCTGCTCTCTAATTCAGTGAAGGCTGAGAGAGGTGAGGCAGCTGAAGAAGAAAAGTTTGAAGCTAGCAGAGATTGCTTTATGAAGTTTAAGGAAAGAAGCCATTTGTAAAAGCCATAATGTAAAAGCACAAGAAACTGCAGCAAGTTATCAAGATCTAGCTAAGATAATTAATGAAACTAGTTAAACTAAACAGATTTCCATAGACAAAACAGCCTTCTATCACAAGAAGATGCCAGCTAGAACTTTCATAGCTAGAGAGGAAAAGTCAGTGCCTGGCTTCAAAACTTCAAAGGACAAGCTGACTTTTTTTAGGGACTAATGCAGCTGGTGACTTTTTTAAATTAAAGTCAATGCTCATCTTCCATTCTCAAAGTTCTAGGGCCCTTAAGGAATATGCTAAATCTACTCTGCCTGTGCTCTATAGTTGGAACAAAGCCTAGGTTATAGCTCATCTGTTTACAGCATGGTTTCCTGAATATTTGAAGCCCACTGTTGAGAAATACTGCTCACACACACATACACACACAAAAGATATATTTCAAAATATTACTGCTCATTGACAATGCAGCTGGTCATACAAATGCTCTGATAGAGATGTTCGAGATTAATGTTGTTTTCACACCTGCTAGCACAATATCTGTTCTCCAGCCCAAGGATCAAGGAGTAATTTCAACTTTCAAGTCTTATTATTTAGGAACTACATTTTACAAGGCTATATCTGCCATAGATAGCATTGGTCTTATGGAACTGGGCAAAGTAAATTGAAAACCTGTAAAGGATTCATTATTCTAGATGCAAAGAATATACAAATGGGAAAAGAATAGTCTTCTCAAGAAGTGGTGCTGGAAAAACTGGATATCCATACACAAAAGAATAAAATTGGACTCTTATCTCACACAACATAAGAAAATTAACTTAAAATTGATTAAAGACTTAAACATAAGACCTGAAACTTTAGAACTATTTGAAGAAAACCTAAAGGAAAAACTACCATACATTGGTCTGGACAATTTTTTTTAATACTTGACTCCCAAAGCCCAGGCAACAAAAACAAAAATAACTAGATGCCATTAAGAACATTCATGCAGCAAGTTATTAAGGGAGATTCATGAGAGAAGGTCAGACTATCAACATTCACAGGAGGTTGAAAGTTGATTCTAAGCCTCATGTATGACTTTGTGGGATGCAGGACTTCAGTGGCCTACCCCTTAACTATTAAGACTATCAGTGAAAAATATTTCTTTCTGCCTGTTATACATATTCCCACATTCCACAATAATCTATTCCTTCAATATCATCCACTGAAGTGATATATTGTAAACTCAGCAATTAATAGTTTTAACTTTATTTCCCAAAATATGTTATTAGAATTTATAATACTTAAGGCACTATTATGTATTTTCTTAAATTTTACACATAACCAGCACCTTTGTGGGAGATCAATTGACTGAAGATGTGTGACTATAGATTTATGGGTTTATTTCTGAGTTCCTTATTTTGTTGTATTGGTTGATGTGTTGGTTTTTAGGCCAGTAGCATGCTGTTTCAACTACTATCACTTTGTAGTATAGTTCGAAATATGGTAGTGTAATGCCTTCAGCTTTGTTCTTTTTGCTCATGATTGCCTTGGCTATTTGCATTTTTATGGTTCCATATGAATTTTAGATTTTTTCCTTAATCTTTAAAAAAGATATTGGAATTTTTATAGGGATTATATTGAATATGTAGTTCACTTTGGGTAGTATGGAAATTTTAACAATATTTATTTTTCCAGTCAATGAACAGATATATCTATTTATTTGTATCTTCTTCCATTTCTTTAATTAATAGCTAACAGATATTAAAAATTATTGACATCATTAATCATTAGGGAAATGAAAAATTAAAACCACAGTGAGATAGTGCCTCATACCTGTTAGAATGACTCTCATCAGAAAGAGGAAAGAAAACAAGTGTTGGCAAGGAAGTGGATCAAAGGGAATCCTTGTACAATGTTGCTGGAAATGTAAATTAATATAACCATTGTGGAAAAGAGTAAGGAGATCCCTGAAAAAAACTAAAAGTAGAAGTACTTAATGATCCCTTGATCCCACTTCTGTCTGGGAATTTATCCCCAAAATTTGAAATCAATATATGGAAGACATGTCTGCAATCCCATGTTTATTGCACAGTAGTCACAGTAGCCATATTATGGACTCAGGCATCCATCAAAGGATAAATGCGTAAATATGTGGTATATATGCAAAATGTCATACTATTAAACCTCAAAGACCTAAAGACAGAAATACCATTTGACCCAGAAATCCCATTACCGGGTATATACCCAAAGGAATATAAATCACCTTTAAAATAAGGAAAAAATTCTGCCATTTGCAACAATATGGATGGAGTTGGAGAACATTTTGCTAAGTGAAATATGACAAACACAGCAAGAACAATACCACATGTTGTCCCTGATATTGGAGTCAAGACAGTCAAAACTGTCTTGAACTCATACAAGCAAGGACTAGAAGGTGGTTATCAAAGGCTAGGAGGTGGGGAGAATAGGGAGATTATAGTCAAACAGTAAAAAGCCTCAGTTAGGAGGAATATATTTAATTTTTTAGATCAATATCACAGTATGTTAAGTATAGCTGGACATTTCAATATTGCTAAACTACAACTTGTCTATATACAGTAAAAAAAAAACAGATCTGTGTTTGAGATTGAATCTTGCCAAATAGCCTCTTGATATTTCATTCCCTGCCCCCGCCTTTTTTTTTTTTTTTTTTTTCCATCTACAACATAGTTCTTGACTCTTCCTCCCCTTGGACACCTAGTTTAACCCTTTGGATTGGTAAATAGAAACAAACACAGTGTAACCTCTTACTGGTCTGAGCAAGAACACTAAGGGATCAGGAAAAAATCATTTAGGCCAGACTAATAAGAACAATTAGGACATACGCTTAATCCCTGGAATATTGAATCTTTTGCCATCCTAGAGACACTTTTCTTCCTTCCCCTCATGCTGAGGCACATGCGATACTTTCATAACATGGTTTAAGTTCATTTACATTAATTATTTTGAGTCTGAAAAATAATGTAAACTTCGTTCTAACACACTTATTGCCAAGCAATGGAGGATAACTTTGCTTGAGTAGCTTTTGTCTCTTTTTTCTTAATTGATTGAAGTGAAAAAAAAAGCAAAAACAAACTTGTTTTTCAGACATCTCACTACTCAGCGTGTTCAATGGAAAAAACAGTCTACAGGACAAAACCAAGAGTCAAATGTCACCTCATTCTGAATTTTTTACTCCTCATGTTTTTATATTGAAGAGTCATGGCTTGGACAAGGATACCCATAGCATCAGGGGTACTGGAAGTAAAATAAATTGTCAGGAGATGCTGACTGCTAAGGTTCTCTGCTGTTGAGACTTTATATAGGTTATTTCTCAGAATACTAGGTATCATAGCAGAGTTGGGTTTGCGGGGTCAGTACTGAGTACTTGAGGGTTAATCTGGTAGCTCCATGATTTCTAGGTACAAAATTATTCTATCTTAAATCATGTAACCAAGGTCTGTATAATTATTTCAATATAATGATATTTAAGACATGAGTTTATTGTACTACACTTATTGTTCAGTTGGTAAAACAAATTTAACATCTTCTCTAAATAATAATTTGAAAATGTCTTTCTAATAAATCAAACTAAACCATATCAACATTTTGTGAAAATTTATATTTATATGTATTTCATCAAAGTAGCATCCCTAATTAGATAAATGATGGACTGAATAACCAATTTTATTGTTAATTTTTCATTCTGACATCCCATTCCATTTATTTCAATTATGATATTTTATGTATATTGTGAATTATTTGTATGATATTTAGCTCATGCATTTTTAACAAGACAAATTGTGCTGAAAAGAGCAAGTATTTTATAAAAATTTTCTAAAATAAGGGCAGAAATTCTGACATAAATATATATATTTTTTTGAGGAAAATCAACACTTTTAATTTTGGTTTGTAATTCTTAAGACAATGTTTGTATTAGCTGTTAAGAGATCAAAACAACATTTAAGAATTACCCAATGTAACTGAATAAAGTAGTCAGATATTTATAGAATACATTAATTTTTATTGGTAACATGAAATTTGTCAACTGGGAAGTCAAACACAAACAATTTGTTAAAATTATAAATATTTAAATAAGCATTAAAGTGTGAAATAAAAGAAAGAAAGAAGTGATTGTATTTCTCATATGATTGTCTTTTTGGTTTGTAAAGCTTTATTTCTTTTTTTCACGAATTTTACCTTTTCATACAAAGAAAATATGAATAAAAAATAAGTCAATTCTTTTGAAATGAAAATATTCTCAGTAAGTGGCTTGGTCATTTGAAATATGATATTTGCATGTGTATGTATATGTATTATTAACAAAGTAATTAATTTATGCTATTATCGTTATTAGTTAACATTAACTTGTTAAGAACAATGCATTCAAAGAATAAAAGTAAATATGAGCTATAACAGTAGAACAAAGTTTGTATAAATATTACTCTTTATATAGGCAATTATTACCAGAATTTTTAAAAAGAGAGCCTATCATAAATTTATTTAAATTACTAAGGAAGCAATCTATCACAAATCTGTCCAAATTGCAAGACAAGTTTGAAATTTTGATATATCTTTAAAAAGACCACAATTTTTGCTATCCCTGTCTGAATATCCTTTGCAATGCGACTTTGCATTTTCTTCCTTGAATAGGTGGGGTCTGTTTTCTTACCCTTTCTGTCAGGGCTTTGTTAGATGACTAGATTTAACCAATGATTCATGAGCAAATGCGACACATGCAAAAGACTTGAAAAGCGTTTCACATTGTATCGGTTCTCTCTTGCTGCTTTTGTGATAGCCTGATGGATGGTGGGAGGTACTAGGCAAAGTTAGCCCTGTTGACCGTCTGATATTTGTTACCAGGGATATAAGTTAGGGCATCCTCAAAAATTCAGTCTCATCAGCTGAGATTGGAGGCCTCAAAAATTGGCCTAATCCAAAATTTAGTATTGCCAGTGTTCTGAATTTTGGAGATTCTCATAGACTTGTAGTGGTATCCCTTTGTTTTAAATTACATTTTCCTGAATGACATATAATGTGAAGCATTTTTTTCATTTGCTTATTTGTCATCAGCAAATCTTCTTTGGCGACATGTCTATTGTGATCTTTCATTCATTTTTAAGTCAGATTTTCTGTTTTCTTACCATTTAGTTTTGATCATTCTTTATATATTGTGAATAATAGTCCTTTATCAGGGTCTTCTGCTTCTCTGTATAAACTTTGGAATCAGTGTCTCAATATCCAAAAAACAACCTGATGGAATTTTAAATGGTGTTACATTGAATCTGTAGATCATGTTGGAAGGAACTGACATCTTGACAATATTGAGTCTTTCCATAAATGCAGAATATCTCTCCCGGTATTTAGTTCCTTTTAATTTCATTTGTCACAGTTTTGTAGATTTTCTCATACAAATCTTATACCAATTTTGTTAGATTTATACATATGTATTTAATTTTGAGGGATGCTAAAATAAATAGTAGTATGTTTTTAATTTCAAATTCAATTTCTTTATGGCTGGCATAAAGGAAAGCCATTGACAATTATATATTAACCTTCTATCCTGAAAACTTGTTATAACCCCTTATTAGATTCAGGAGTTTGGGTTTTTTTTTTTTTTTTTTTTTTTTTTTTTTTTTGGTCAGTTCTTTCAGATTTTCTACATAGGTGACCATGTTATCTGAAACTGGTAAAAGTTTTCTTTCTTCCCAATTTATATACATTTTATTTATTTTACATTTCTTATTGCATTAGCCAGGACATCCAGCATTGTGTTGAAAGGAGTACTGAGAGGGGACATCCTTGCTTTGTTCCTGATCTTAGCAGGAAAGTTTCTAGTTTCTCATCATTAAGTGTGATGTGTTCTTTTTTATTTGTTTGTTTTTTGTAAATATTCATCAGTTGAAAAAGTTCTCCTCTATTCCTAGTTTGCTAACAGTTTGTCATGAATACGTATTAGATATTGTCACATGCTTTTTCTGCAACGACTGATATGATTGTGAGCTTTTCTTTACTTTAGCTTGTTGATCTGATGTATTACATGGATTGATATTTGAATGTTGAACCTGCCTTGCACACTTGGGATAAATCGCAGTTGGTTGTGATGTATAATTCTTTCTATACATTGTTGGATTGCATGTGTTAATATTTTTCAGGGATTTTGCTTCTATGATTATGAGAAATATTGGCGTATATTTTTATTTTCTTGTATTTCTCTGGTTTGGGAATTAGGATTACGTTGGTCTTATAGAATGAGTTAGGAAATATTGCCTCTGCTTCTATCTTCTGAAAGACATGGTAGAAATTGGTATTACTTCTTACTTAAATGTTGATTAGAATTCACCAGTGAAACGGCCTCATGCTCGCTTGGGCAGTTATCAATTACAGATTCAATTGCTGCAACAGATATAGGCCTATTCAGGTTTTTTATTTCTTGTTATGTATATTTTGGCAGATTGTCTTTCAAGGAATTGGTCCACTTGATCTAAATTATTAAATATATGGGCATAAAGTTGTTTAAAGTATTATTACTCTTGCGATGTTCATGAGATCTTAATTGTACCCCCTTTTTTATTATTGATATTAGTAATATGTGTGATCTCAGTTTTTTCTCAGTATGGCTAGAAGCTAATTGAGATTAGTGATCTTTGTAAATTGCCGTTGTTTGGTTTTGTTGGTATTCTCTATTGACTTACTTTTACAGTTATTGGTTTCTAGTTGATATATTTAGATCATTGGGGTTTAATGTGATTATGGATATAGTAGGATGCTATTATATTTGTTATTTTTCTATTTATTGCTTTTGTTGTTTGCTCATATTTTTGTTTGTTTTCCACTTATTTTTGCCATTGGTGGTTTATTAAGCATTTTAAAATATAATTACACTTTTTCCTTTTTAGCCTATCATTTATCCTACCTCATTTATGTATTTATTTATTTTGAATAAATTTAAAAGGTACAAGTGCAATTTTGTTACATGTATATACTGCATAGTAATGAAGTCTGAGATTTTAGTGTATCCATCACCTTAATAGTATACATCATATTCATTAAGTAATTTCTCATTACCTACCTACCTTTGAACTCCCCACCCTTTCAAGTTTCCAGTGTCTATCACTCCACACTCTATGTCCATATATACACATTATTTTGTCCCCACTTATAAGTGAGAACATGCAGTGTTCGCTTTTCAGTTTCTGTGTTATTTCTACAGCAAAATATGTGCAATTAATCTAAATCTTCTTTTAAATAACACTACACTGTTTCGTGGGTAGTGTGAGTACCCTGTAATAGCAAAATATTCCTAATTTCCCCTCTGTTCTCTTTTACTATTGCTGTTATTAATTTTACTTACACTGAAGTATCCATAAATATCATTTTATAGATATATGTATGCATTTTTACACATAAGCATACAAAATCAAAAACGGTATTGCTATCACTATTTTGAACAAACTGTTAACAACTTTATTAATTAAGAATCATACAAATAAAAGTGTTTTATTTATTTCCATCTATTTCTTTTCCAGATTATTATTCTTTCTTCATGTAGATGTATGTTTTGACCTATATCAATTTCCTACTCTCTCAAGAACTTCTTTTAATATTTCTTTTGAGCCATGATTACTGGCAACAAATTCTCTCATTTTGGGGGGTCTGAGGAAGTCTTTATTTCTCCTTCACTTTTGAAAGATAATTTCACAGGACACAGAATTCTGGGTTGATTTTTTTTCCTCTTAACATTAAATGCTTCGTTTCATTTTGTGTTGTTCACATGTTTTCTAAGGAAAAGTCAGAGCTAATTCTTACTTTGCTCCTTATAGGTAAGATTAATTCACCCCTTTGGCTTCTTTAAATGTGTGTGTATATATACATATATATATTTTTTACCTTTGAGTCTCTGCAGTTTGAATAGGAGTATGTGTTCAAGTGGCTTTGTTGTTGTTTTTGTTTGTTTGTTTTTACATTTATTCTGCTTGATGTTCCCTGAGATGCCTGTATCTGTGGTTTGCTGTCTTGCATTAATTAGGGAATTCTCAGTCAGTATTGATTCACATATTTCTTCTGTTCCTTTCTCTTTCTTCTTCTTCTTCTGGTATTTTATTACGTATGTTATGCATTGTGTTGTTATTCCACCATTCTTGGATATGTATTTGCTCACTTTTTTCTCTTTGCTTTTTAGTTTTGAATGTTTCCATTCTCTTCTTTATTTTTCTTTTTTTCTTTTCTTGTTTTTTTCTTTTTACCTTAAGTTACAGGATACAAGTGCAGAATGTGTAGGTTTGTTTCTATTCTTATAACCTGAATCTCAAAGATTCTTCAGTTATGTACGGTCTATTAATGAATCCATCATAGATACTCTTCCTTTCGTTACAATGTTTTTGATCTCTAGAAATTTTGTTATTCTTTCTTCTGTTTTTATTTTCTTCATGTACCTTGCCCATTTGTTCTTATATGCTGTCTATATCATTCTTTAGCACCCTTAATAGATAAATTATAGCTGTTTTTAATTTCCAGTCTGATAATTTCAATAACTGTCATATTCAAGTCTAAATCTGATACTTGCTGTGTCTCTTCAAACTCTGTGTGTGTGTGTGTGTGTGTGTGTGTGTGTGTGTGTCTGTTTTACAATGCCTTGTAATTGTTTCTTAGTAGTCGGACATGATAAGGAACTGTGATAAGTAGGCCTTTTATAATGTGGTAAAATATGGGAGGACAGGAAGCATTTTATAGTCCTATGAATAGGTCTAAGTCTTTTAGTGTATTTGTTCCCTTGGCTGTGAACCTCATAAGTGTCTCTGTGTGTTTCTCCCACCTTAGGTGGGACAGATAGACTGGTGTGGGCTGATATTAGGTATTTCCTTCCTTTGTGTGGCAGGCTAGCATCATCTAGGGTTGGGTATTTCTTTTCCTACGTGTCTGTTAGGTTGAAACAACCCCAATAAATTAGACTCTGGTAATATAATTTATCTTGAGGGCAGATCTGGTTACAAACAAAAATCAGAATGTTCCAGCATATTTCTAAATGGTTGTTTTCCCTGTCCCTTTGTGGAAAGAATGAGGAGATTTTTCATCTCAATTTCACTGTGAGAATCTAGTAGAGCCTTAGGAGATTAAATTTACAAAAATGGGGAAAACTTCTGTTTTTTTGTTTTTGTTTTTTTTGTTTTTTGTTTTTTTTTTTTTTTTTTTTTTTTTTTTTTTTGCGCAGATTTGTCCACAAAGAACATCCCACAGTTCCTCGATGACAGTTGAGCTTTTTCTTTTTCTTTTTTTTTTTTTTTTTTTTGGAGGGAGTCTGGCTCTGTTGCCCAGGCTGGAGTGCAGTGGCGCGATCTCGGCTCACTGCAAGCTCTGCCTCCCGGGTTCACGCCACTATCCTGCCTCAGCCTCCTGAGTAGCTGGGACTACAGGCACCCGCCACCACGCCCGGCTAATTGTTTGTATTTTTAGTAGAGACGGGGTTTCACCGTGTTAGCCGGGATGGTCTTGATCTCCTGACTTCGTGATCCGCCCGCCTAGGCCTCCCAAAGTGCTGGGATTACAGGCGTGAGCCACCGCGCGCGGCTGGTTGAGCTTTTTCTACTGCATTACTGAGCTACCATGGTTTCTGCTGGGAATTTTCTGCCTTTGTAAAGTGTGTTTTTTTCTGTGTCTGCCTGTCTGCCTGTCAACTCAGGAGAGGACAGTGGTTTGCCCTATAACTTCACTTCTCTGAAGGACCTAAGAAGAGATGTTTATTTTTTAATTTGTTCAGCTTTATACTTGTGGTTAGAAATGGTGACTTCCAATCTAATTACATGCTGGGCTGGAAACTAGAAAACCCACACACCAATTTTTTACCGGTTCAGAAGCTATATCTTTAAACAAAGTTTTAAAACAAGTTTTAATACTTGGATAAGTTTGCCTTGATACCATTTCAATTCAGTGAATGTAGGAGCCATGTAAATAATGAAATCAATCATTTTCAAATTTATACAGACACATTTAGGTAAAAGAGACATGATCAACCTTGACAAGTCACTTTCATAAATTCATTCTAAAACACAAGTTAAATAAATAAATTGCTCTATATGTATTTCCATTAATGAAAGCTTTTGATAAAACATAATAAATACTTTAATATCCTTGGGTGGCTCCTATTTTGTAGTAAATATAAAATATATTTGAGAAATGTTCCTTTGTGTACCACTATAACTTCTGTTGGTTAAAGTTTTTTTAAAAATCATTGAGTTTACATAAATCGACATTTCAAGTTCACAATTCTCTTTTCAGTCTTATCTGTGTGATTAATTACCACATGGTAAAACAGAACTATTTGCAGTTAAAAGTGATACAATGCTTTTATATTTTTAAATAGTAGTTCCTGTGTTTAGCCTATGAGGAAGACTGAGTTAGTGACATTTAAATACATGCTCACCTTACTCACCTTCTTTAAAAATTGGTCATTGTCTGCATAGAAATTTGATAATTATTAGTCACTGAGGAATCTGGGCAGCCTTGAGTCACTCTCCCACTCCCAACGTTAGCTTCCAGAGTGATTCTCTCCTGAGTAGCAGAATCCACACTTTCATTATATTTATTTTAAGAATATGACATCTATTCCTGTTGTATTTTATTGGAAATCCTTAGGAAGACATAATAAAATATAATATGACAATAAAAATACTACAACAAAAAATACAAAATAAATTTCAGTATAAGAATTATTTACAAACCATTTTACATTGTATTAGGTATTACATATAATCTAGAAAAGTTTTAAAGTATACAGGAGGATATATGTAGGTTATATGCAAATACTATGCCATTTTACATGAGGGACTTGAGCATCTATGAATTGTTGTATCCATGGGTGGTTCTCAAACCATTTATCTGCATATACCAAGGGAAGAGTGTACCATGAAATTTTATAAAGATGTTAACTAGAGAAACAACCAAACAAAAAGAACTTAAGCTCTTTGTGTGATTTCTTTAAGAGTCTTCCTCTAAGATAAAAGGCATATAAATATTGTGCAATAGACTTTCAATATTGCAGATAAATATTGCCATGTAAGTTATTAAGTTATATACACATATATTCAAAATATGTGAATTCATAAAATATGATTTTTATATAATATATAAATGTAGCTCAATGGTTGTATTTAACAACATTTCAAAAGACAGATAGTAATTTTAAAACATCTTCTTTAAATAATTCATTGTATATTTCAATACAATGTCACATTTCGTACTCTGACCAATGCTATGAACCAACAGGCATTATGAAATCCCTTTTTCTTTCTCTTAAATTAAAATAATATCTGACATTGTAGAGAATATTATAAATAATAAAACAAATGTCTATTTTAAATACTAATTGTTTGTAATACTCTCCATTCACTACATTTCAATTTTATGCATAGCATAACATTTAAAAGCAAACCTCAAAATGCATAAGGTAATATTAATTCTATAAAATATTTATAGTGGTACAATTGCTGTAGATATTTATGTATTTCTTTTATTTTGCGGGTTTTTTTTTCCAATTTTTGGATATGTTTTTAAATAGCATAATTTATCTCATTGTTCTGAAAAACAATCACAAGCTATTTATTTTTTTAGAAACATACACAATATCTTTGTTCATAAAAATTTACTTAGTGTGGCCGGGCGCGGTGGCTCAAGCCTGTAATCCCAGCACTTTGGGAGGCCGAGACGGGTGGATCACGAGGTCAGGAGATCGAGACCATCCTGGATAACACGGTGAAACCCCGTCTCTACTAAGAAATACAAAAAACTAGCCGGGCGAGGTGGCGGGCGCCTGTAGTCCCAGCTACTCGGGAGGCTGAGGCCGGAGAATGGCGTGAACCCGGGAGGCGGAGCTTGCAGTGAGCTGAGATCCGGCCACTGCACTCCAGCCTGGGCTACAGAGCGAGACTCCGTCTCAAAAAAAAAAAAAAAAAAAAAAAATTTACTTAGTGTTTGTTGTATAAAGTTACACTGACACAGAGCTGTGCTTTAACAAGAAATTGTTTCATACGTTTTAATATTTCAGGCAACTCTTAAGTCTAAGGAAAGTGTATATACATGTTTATTTCTTGCAGTCACACGTGAGTCTTTAAAAATACATTGAGACATATAGTTATGAGTAATATCTAGTTTACCTTGAAGCAAATCAATTTATTAAAAAAATAAATTTCTATTTACATCATATTTCTAACATGCTGGAAATAACAAACTATTCTTAAAGTAATTTTCAACCACAAAACCTATCATTTATTTTATTAAATTCTTAATGACTAAATAAGTGTTATTACATAAATCTCAATAAATGTTACTGATACATTATTAATGAATTTACCAACATTGAAAGGAATTCTGTAATTTGATCATATCATGACATTAGAGAAATAAAGTAGGACTTTTTCCTAGCGAGAGAGAACAAGATAAAGAACAAAAGAGAGAGAAACCTCCTTACCTTAATTACCCTCAGCCCAGCTTTTTCCAAACACATTTTAAGTCTATATTTACCAAACCATTCTTTTTGGCACACTTAGAAAAATATGAATTTCCATTTTCCTCTTACCTCATTTATAAAAGAAAACAAAAATACAGTTTCATGCTTCTATTATATTATCAACATTTAGTAGTTTAACTTATTGTAAGAGGAATTACCCATGGTGCATCTACACCGTCTTTATAAAGTTTTTCAGCCGTGTTTAACCTTCAACAGACAATCAACTAACAGCTTTAAACTAACTGGGGATTTGTCATCCACCAATAGCCACTATTCATTTTAAATAAGAGAAGCTTCTCTTTGGTCTGAATTGTGTTTCTTCTTCCACAGAGATGACATTTTTCCACATACTAGATAGATTGTTCAGGTTGTATCAAAGAGAAGCAATTCATCTGTGACAAGCCAAGATCCACAATACAGTTAAGAATCCCACTGCTTGCCTCCAATCCAGTAAGAAATGTTGGGTTTATCCTTCATGGATGGAGAACAAAGAAAGCAACTGACCCATGAAATAAGAAACATAGCTGAATAACTTCGGATGGCAAAGGACAAAAATTGTCTCCTGGGTATCACAGAACTTTGAAACATATAACGGTGCAGTGCAGTGAGGGAGGCGGGACATCCAAGAGGCATGAATCAATACAAAAAGTATGGTCTAATTTTTACATAAGAGTAGTATAATTAAAATGAAAATGGTTGTCACTAAGATTCTTATAAAATAACAATTTATTTTTATGAACTTATTTTAAATTTTTACACACACTTTCATCTGAACTAGAACAAATATACATTTACCTGTGTAGCATTAAGAATATGAAAATAGGCCGGGCGCGGTGGCTCAAGCCTGTAATCCCAGCACTTTGGGAGGCCGAGGCAGGTGGATCACGAGGTCAGGAGATCGAGACTATCCTGGCTAACATGGTGAAACCCCGTCTCTACTAAAAATACAAAAAACTAGCCGGGCGTGGTGGCGGGCGCCTGTAGTCTCAGCTACTTGGGAGGCTGAGGCCGGAGAATGGCGTGAACCCGGGAGGCGGAGCTTGCAGTGAGCCGAGATCACGCCACTGCACTCCAGCCTGGGAGACACAGCGAGACTCCGTCTCAAAAAAAAAAAAAAAAAAAAAAAAAAAAGAATATGAAAATAAGTTTTCTTGAAATTTTTAAATATGTGACCTGTCTGTGTATTTAATCACCTGCCTAAACAAAATAAGAAACATTAATATTATTTACAGTGTTAACATATCTGATGCTTTTGAAGTAGCCAGGAATATCTCAATGGTTTTATTTATAAAATGTTTAATTTTTAGAAAAACATTATGCAGTAGTTACCATTTTATCCATATTTGACAGTTGAGGAAACTGAGAAATAGAATGTTGGATTAAACTTGCCAGGTCACTAGGCCAGTACACTGTGAAGACAGAGATTTCAAATTCTGAGAGACTGAAACCACAACACAAACATTTAACACTCTAATATGTCACACCTTAGTTTGACTATTGACAAAAATTCATTTCTTGGCCAAATTTTAAACTTCTGAGATGTCTTCTAGACCCATCTGTGCGCTGCCTTATAAAATCTAGTCACTAAGTCAGTTTAACAAGAACTCCCCACCTTTAATATCTGATCATCTCAATATCTGATCAGGTTCATCATCCTCCGCTGTTCTCTAGGCACTGTCTGATCCCGTGGCTGGTTTTCAACAAGAATTCCGTAAGTCAGTTTAGCCAGAAACCGCTTGCCCTCGATATTTTCTCCCTGGAATTTTCCCTCTACTGAATCCCAATCCGCTCCCTGGCTATAAATTCCTACCTACCCAAGCTGTATTCAGAGTTAAACCCAATCTCTATCCTCCTCTGCAGCACCCCTTCACAGTGGTCTTTGTTGATCCTAAAGAAAATCTACCTTCCTTTACTAGGATAATGGAATATTTAATTATATTTAATATATATTCAAGTATAATTGAATATATTTTCTTAACATGACCATCTATTCTCGAGTTAAAACAAATAATAAAAATATTACTTAGTCTACATTTGTGCCAATAAAAAAAAATCCAGTATACAGGATACTCTTAGAAAAATATGTAGCACCAATGAATTCTCAGTAATTGTTGCAGGGAAATGAAATAAAACAAAAAAATAAATAAATGACTGGATAAAAACTCAGAAAAATGAAAATTAATTATTTTTAATAAGTTTGATGATTTTGGTGGCTCATGTATCAAGGTGTGATATTTTATTCAATTTCTGGACAGCTCTGGTAGCTAGAATTGCTTATTTTGAAACAAATGTGCCTTCTGTCATTTACCTCAATAATCATAGTTCTGTCCTCTATTTTCATGCAAGCCTTTCCCGAAATTTGAAGAAGGACATTGTTTTTATTTCCAATATGGATTTGCTTAGGGTACCTCATTTCACTCTTGTATTTTGCTGCATTTTGACCATGTACATTTACTTCCACTTGTCAAAAGATATTAACTTTCTGATGCGTATTCATGCATTTATGTAGCTATGAACTTTGATTACATTTTATAGGCAATCAAATTATATATTGAAATCTTCCATATTAAATAAATATTACCAGCTTTCCAGAAAGCCCCCTTGTGCACCATTTTAATCATCAGCCTATTCCAAAAGTAAATACTATTTTTTAAAAAAAAGTAGAGACAGGATCCCATTCTATTGCCCAAGCTGTACTGTAGTGTGGTGCAAGCAAAGCTCACTCCTGGGCTCAAGGGACCCTCCCACCTCAGCCTCCTGAGTAGCTAGGGCTACAGATGTGTGCCACCATGCCTAGCTAATTTTTATTTCTATTTTTAATTTGAGATCTGCAATATCACTATGTTACCCATGTTGTTCTTCAACTCCTGATTTCAAGTGAGCCTCTTCCACTTAGGGCTCCCAAAGCACTGGGATTATAGGTGTGAGCCACCACACATGGTTATAAACACTTTAAATTCCAACATCATAGATTTATCTTTTGCCTGTTTTTTAACTCTGTGTGTGTGTGTGTGTGTGTGTGTGGTGTCACTATTTTGTGTCTGGTTTATTTAGCTAAACTTTTTAAGATTAAGTCGATGTTAAATTGTTTTAGTTAGTAATAATTCACTTATTTTCATTGTCATATAATATTTCAATACATATATCATCATTAATGTAACCATTCTGCTGGTTGTGGGTACTGAGTTTTCTCTTAATTGTGAGTATGAAAAATGGTTCCATTAATATTTTTGACTTGTCTTTTGCTGAATATGTGAATACATTCTTTTGGATGTTTTTTCTTTTTTCTTTTTTTCTTTTTTTTTTTGAGACAGAGTCTCACTTTGTAGCCCAGGCTGGAGTGCAGTGGCGCGATCTTGGCTCACTGCAAACACCCACTCCCTGGTACCTGCCATTCTCCTTTCTCAGCCTCCCAAGTAGCTGAGACTACAGGCGCCCGCCACCACGTCCGGGTAATTTTTTTGTTTTGTTTTGTTTTGTATTTTTAGTAGAGACGGGGTTTCACTGTATTAGCCAGGATGGTCTCGATCTCCTGACCTCGTAATCCGCCCATCGCAGCCTCCCAAAATGCTGGGATTATAAGCGTGAGCCACCGTGCACGGCCAGATATTTTTCTTGATATAAACTAAACAGTTAAATTTCTGACTCATAGTGTTTGTATAAGTTCACCTAATGGTAGGTACTTACAAAAAATTTTCCACACTGATTACTTCATTCTGCATTACCAACAGCAGAATATAACATCTACGCTTGTTAGACATTCTCTTAAACACTTAGTTTCATTGTCTTATTTTTCATTATAGATGTTTTGCAGCATGAGTTATGATAGGTACCACATATAAGGTTTAACTTATTTTTTCCTAGTGGCTAATGGAGTTGAGTAACTTTTCATGTTTCTATTGAGCTTTTTGAAGCCCTGTTTATAAAGGGTCATTTCAAATTTTTTACCAATTTTTATATGATTTTTTTTCCTCTTCTAGATTGGTAAAACTTTTTTTGTATATGTTGTATACATTTATCAAATGTATATGTTACAAATATCTCCTCTCTTTTAATGGTGTCTTTAAGGCAAACCAATTCTTAATCTGAATATAGTTCACTATTCATGTTTTTCCTGTAGAAATAACAGTTATTTGTGTTCTATTACAAATATTTGCCTATTTCACTTTAACTCATCAAAGGCAATATTCATGGATCTATATAGTTAAAAAATTATTATGCTTTATATGACTTTAAAGCAGAAATTGCAATTTGGTGGTGATATCAAGCTTCTTTATGAAACAACATTGATTAGTTCCCTACCACTTACTAATTTCAAATTTTGAGCTAAGCGTAGGAACACAACACTTTATCTTTAAAAAGTTTGAGAAAATATTTCTTCCCTTTGATATAGTATACATTTCAAATTAGCCAACCAATGATTTTTTTTTTTTTTTCTAGACGGCGTCGGGCTCTGTCACCCAGGCTGGAGTGCAGTGGCACAATCTTGGCTCACTGCAAGCTCCATCTCCCAGGTTCACGCTATTCTCCTGCCTCAGTCTCCTGAGTAGCTGGGATTACAGGCATCCGCCACCACGCCCAGCTAATTTTTTTATATTTTTATTAGAGGCGGGGTTTCACCGTGTTAGCCAAGATGGTCTCGATCTCCTGACCTCATGATCCACTCACCTCGGCCTCCCAAAGTACTGGGATTATAGGCATGAACCACCGTCCCCAGCCCCAATGACTTTTTAATATGTTACATTACAAAGCAAGGTGAAGAAAGCATTCAGAGAAATTAGAAGTAAGATGTTTACTTTCTATTCTATTTTACCCCCTAATTTTTTTTTTATTAATATACTTTAAGTTCTAGGGTACCTGTGCATAACGTGCAGGTTTGTTACATATGTATACTGGTGCCATGTTGGTGTGCGGCACCCATCAACTCGTCAGCACCCATCAACTCGTCATTTACATCAGGTATAACTCCCAATGCAATCCCTCCCACCTCCACCCTCCCCATGATAGGCCCCAGTGTGTGATGTTCCCCTTCCCGAGTCCAAGTGATCTCATTGTTCAATTTCCACCTATGAGTGAGAACATGCGGTGTTTGGTTTTCTGTTCTTGCGATAGTTTGCTGAGAATGATGGTTTCCAGCTGCGTCCATGTCCCTACAAAGGACACAAGCTCATCCTTTTTTATGGCTGCATAGTATTCCATGGTGTATATGTGCCACATTTTCTTAATCCAGTCTGTCACTGATGGACATTTGGATTGATTCCAAGTCTTTGCTATTGTGAATAGTGCCGCAATAAACATACGTGTGCATGTGTCTTTATAGCAGCATGATTTATAATCCTTTGGGTATATACCCAGTAATGGGATGGCTGGGTCATATGGTACTTCTAGTTCTAGATCCTGAGGAATCGCCATACTGTTTTCCATAATGGTTGAACCAGTTTACAATCCCACCAACAGTGTAAAAGTGTTCCTATTTCTCCACATCCTCACCAGCACCTGTTGTTTCCTGACTTTTTAATGATTGCCGTTCTAACTGGTGTGAGATGGTATCTCATTGTGGTTTTGATTTGCATTTCTCTGATGGCCGGTGATGATGAACATTTTTTCATGTGCCTGTTGGCTGTATGCATGTCTTCTTTTGAGAAATATCTATTTGTATCCCTTGTCCACTTTTTGATGGGGTTGTTTGTTTTTTTCTTGTAAATTTGTTTGAATTCTTTGTAGGTTCTGGATATTAGCCCTTTGTCAGATGAGTAGATTGCAAAAATTTTCTCCCATTCTGTAAGTTGCTTGTTCACTCTGATGGTAGTTTCTTTTGCTGTGCAGAACCTCCTTAGTTTAATTAGATCCCATTTGTCAATTATGGCTTTTGTTGCTGTTGCTTTTGGTGTTTTAGACACGAAGTCCTTGCCCATGTCTATGTCCTGAATGGTATTCCCTAGGTTTTCTTCTGGGGTTTGTATGGTTTTAGGTCTAACATTTAAGTCTCTAATCCATCTTGAATTAATTTTCCTATAAGGAGTAAGGAAAGGATCCAGTTTCAGCTTTCTACTTATGGCTAGCCATATATTAAATAGGGAATATAGCACCATATATTAAATAGGGAATCCTTTCTCCATTTCTTGTTTTTGTCAGGTTTGTCAAAGATCAGATGGTTGTAGATGTGTGGTATTATTTCTGAGCGCTCTGTTGTGTTCCGTTGGTCTATATCTCTGTTTTGGTACCAGTACCATGCTGTTTTGGTTACTGTAGCCTTGTAGTACAGTTTGAAGTCAGGTAGCGTGATGCCTCCAGTGTTGTTCTTTTGACTTAGGATTGTCTTGGCAATGCAGGGTCTTTTTTGGTTCCATATGAACTTTAAAGCAGTTTTTTCCAATTCTGTGAAGAAAGTCATTGGTAGCTTAATGGGAATGGCATTGAATCTATAGATTATCTTGGGCAGTATGGCCGTTTTCACAATATTGATTCTTCCTATCCATGAACATGGTATGTTCTTCCATTTGTTTGTGTCCTCTTTTATTTCACTGAGCAGTGGTTTGTAGTTCTCCTTGAAGAGGTCCTTTACATCCCTTGTAAGTTGGATTCCTAGGTATTTGATTCTCTTGGAAGCAATTGTGAATGGAAGTTCATTCCTGATTTGGCTCTCTGTTTGTCTGTTACTGGTGTATAAGAATGCTTGTGATTTTTGCACGTTAATTTTGTATCCTGAGACTTTGATGAAGTTGCTTATCAGCTTAAGGAGATTTTGGGCTGAGACAATGGGGTTTTCTAAATATACAATCATGTCATCTGCAAACAGGGACAATTTGACTTCTTCTTTTCCTAACTGAATACCCTTGATTTCTTTCTCTTGCCTAATTGCCCTAGCCAGAACTTCCAACACTATGTTGAATAGGAGTGGTGAGAGAGGGCATCCCTGTCTTGTGCCAGTTTTCAAAGGGAATTTTTCCAGGTTTTGCCCATTCAGTATGATATTGGCTGTGGGTTTGTCATAAATAGCTCTTATTATTTTGAGGTTCGTTCCATCAATACCGAATTTATTGAGCGTTTTTAGCATGAAGTGCTGTTGAATTTTGTCAAAAGCCTTTTCTGCATCTATTGAGATAATCATGTGGTTCTTGTCTTTGGTTCTGTTTATATGCTGGATTATGTTTATTGATTTGTGAATGTTGAACCAGCCTTGCATCCCAGGAATGAAGCCCACTTGATCATGGTGGATAAGCTTTTTGATGTGCTGCTGAATCCGGTTTGCCAGTATTTTATTGAGGATTTTTGCATCAATGTTCATCAGGGATATTGGTCTAAAATTCTCTTTTTTTGTTGTGTCTCTGCCAGGCTTTGGTATCAGGATGATGTTGGCCTCATAAAATGAGTTAGGGAGGATTCCCTCTTTTTCCATTGATTGGAATAGTTTCAGAAGGAATGGTACCAGCTCCTCCTTGTACCTCTGGTAGAATTCAGCTGTGAATCCATCTGGTCCTGGACTTTTTTTGGTTGGTAGGCTATTAATTATTGCCTTAATTTCAGAGCCTGCTATTGGTCTATTCAGGGATTCAACTTCTTCCTGGTTTAGTCTTGGAAGAGTGTAAGTGTCCAGGAAATTATCCATTTCTTCTAGATTTTCTAGTTTATTTGTGTAGAGGTGTTTTTTTTTTTTTTTTTTTTTTTTTTTTTTTTTAGACGGAGTCTCGCTCTGTCACCCAGGCTGGAGTGCGGTGGCCGGATCTCAGCTCACTGCAAGCTCCGCCTCCCGGGTTCACGCCATTCTCCTGCCTCAGCCTCCCGAGTAGCTGGGCCTACAGGCGCCCGCCACCTCGCCCGGCTAGTTTTTTTTTTTTTTGTATTTTTTAGTAGAGACGGGGTTTCACCGTGTTAGCCAGGATGGTCTCGATCTCCTGACCTCGTGATCCGCCCGTCTCGGCCTCCCAAAGTGCTGGGATTACAGGCGTGAGCCACCGCGCCCGGCTAGAGGTGTTTATAGTATTCTCTGATGGTAGTTTGTATTTCTGTGGGGTCGGTGGTGATATTCCCTTTATCATTTTTTATTGCGTCTATTTGATTCCTCTCTCTTTTCTTCTTTATTAGTCTTGCTAGCGGTCTGTCAATTTTGTTGATCTTTTCAAAAAACCAACTCCTGGATTCATTGATTTTTTGGAGGGTTTTTTGTGTCTCTATCTCCTTCAGTTCTGCTCTGATCTTAGTTATTTCTTGCCTTCTGCTAGCTTTTGAATGTGTTTGCTCTTGCTTCTCTAGTTCTTTTAATTGTGATGTTAGAGTGTCAATTTTAGATCTTTCCTGCTTTCTCTTGTGGGCATTTAGTGCTATAAATTTCCCTTTACACACTGCTTTAAATGTGTCCCAGGGATTCTGGTATGTTGTATCTTTGTTCTCAATGGTTTCAAAGAACATCTTTATTTCTGCCTTCATTTCGTTATGTACCCAGTAGTCATTCAGGAGCAGGTTGTTCAGTTTCCATGTAGTTGAGCGGTTTTGATTGAGTTTCTTAGTCCTGAGTTCTAATTTGATTGCACTGTGGTCTGAGAGACAGTTTGTTATAATTTCTGTTCTTGTACATTTGCTGAGGAGTGCTTAATTCCAATTATGTGGTCAATTTTGGAATAAGTGCAATGTGGTGCTGAGAAGAATGTATATTCTGTTGATTTGGGATGGAGAGTTCTATAGATGTCTATTAGGTCTGCTTGCTGCAGAGATGAGTTCAATTCCTGGATATCCTTGTTAACTTTCGGTCTCGTTAATCTGTCTAACGTTGACAGTGGAGTGTTGAAGTCTCCCATTATTATTGTATGGGAGTCTAAGTCTCTTTGTAAATCTCTAAGGACTTGCTTTATGAATATGGGTGCTCCTGTATTGGGTGCATATATATTTAGGATAGTTAGCTCTTCCTGTTGAACTGATCCCTTTACCATTATGTAATGGCCTTCTTTGTCTCTTTTGATCTTTGATGGTTTAAAGTCTGTTTTATCAGAGACTAGTATTGCAACCCCTGCTTTTTTTGTTCTCCATTTGCTTGGTAAATCTTCCTCCATCCCTTTATTTTGAGCCTATGTATGTCTCTGCATGTGAGATGGGTCTCCTGAATACAGCAGACTGATGGGTCTTGACTCTTTATCCAGTTTGCCAGTCTGTGTCTTTTAATTGGAGCATTTAGTCCATTTACATTTAAGGTTAATATTGTTATGTGTGAACTTGATCCTGCCATTATGATATTAACTGGTTATTTTGCTCGTTAGTTGATGCAGTTTCTTCCTAGCCTCGATGGTCTTTACATTTTGGCATGTTTTTGCAATGGCTGGTACTGGTTGTTCCTTTCCATGTTTAGTGCTTCCTTCAGGGTCTCTTGTAAAGCAGGCCTAGTGGTGACAAAATCTCTAAGCATTTGCTTATCTGTAAAGGATTTTATTTCTCCTTCACTTATGAAACTTAGTTTGGCTGGATATGAAATTCTGGGTTTAAAATTCTTTTCTTTAAGAATGTTGAATATTGGCCCCCACTCTCTTCTGGCTTTTAGAGTTTCTGCCGAGAGATCTGCTGTTAGTCTGATGGGCTTCCCTTTGTGGGTAATCTGACCTTTCTCTCTGGCTGCCCTTAAGATTTTTTCCTTCATTTCAACTTTGGTGAATCTGGCAATTATGTGTCTTGGAGTTGCTCTTCTCGAGGAGTATCTTTGTGGCGTTCTCTGTATTTCCTGGATTTGAATGTTGGCCTGCCCTACTAGGTTGGGGAAGTTCTCCTGGATGATATCCTGAAGTGTGTTTTCCAACTTGGTTCCATTTTCCCCCTCACTTTCAGGCACCCCAATCAGACGTAGATTTGGTCTTTTTACATAATCCCATACTTCTTGCAGGCTTTGTTCATTTCTTTTTCTTCTTTTTTCTTTTGGTTTCTCTTCTCGCTTCATTTCATTCATTTGGTCCTCAATCACTTATACTCTTTCTTCCAGTTGATCGAGTCGGTTACTGAAGCTTGTGCATTTGTCACGTATTTCTCGTGTCATGGTTTTCATCTCTTTCATTTTGTTTATGACCTTCTCTGCATTAATTACTCTAGCTGTCAATTCTTCCACTTTTTTCTCAAGATTTTTAGTTTCTTTGCGCTGGGTACGTAATTCCTCCTTTAGCTCTGAGAAGTTTGATGGACTGAAGACTTCTTCTCTCATCTCATCAAAGTCATTCTCCGTCCAGCTTTGATCCGTTGCTGGTGATGAGCTGCGCGCCTTTGCCGGGGGAGATGCGCTCTTATTTTTTGAATTTCCAGCTTTTCTGCCCTGCCTTTTACCCATCTTTGTGGTTTTATCTGCCTCTGGTCTTTGATGATGTTGACATACTGATGGGGTTTTGGTGTAGGTGTCCTTCCTGTTTGATAGTTTTCCTTCTAACAGTCAGGACCCTCAGCTGTAGGTCTGTTGGAGATTGCTTGAGGTCCACTCCAGACACTGTTTGCCTGGATATCAGCAGCAGAGGCTCAGTTGAAAATGCAGAAATCACCGGTCTTCTGTGTCGCTGGCGCTGGGATTTGGAGACTGGAGCTGTTCCTATTCAGCCACCTTGCTCCCCACCGGCAATGCCATTTTCATACTTGAGTTGCTAGTCCAACATATTGCTTATCCATTTGCTTCTGTTTGATTTTATTGTTATTACATTCATGATAATGCTAAAATACACACACACACAATTACTTGGCTTTTTTTTTTTTTTTTAATAAAAAGCCCAAAGAAAAATGCTGACAACATTCAGCTGAAATTTTGAAATTGGGTTTTATAATTCTGCCCACACAGCAAAAGCTGAAATGGTCTATGAAGATGTAGTTTTTGAAATAATGAAGCAAGTAGTAAAACTGACAAAACCAAGTGAAAATTATATGAGGAAACACAATAATAAGTTAACAAATGAATTATATATAATAGTTTTTCTTCATGTTGACAAGACATCATTTAATCCTTTTTAATATTTTCCCTTCTCTTATAAATAAATAAGCTTATTTGTTAGTACTTTGTCTAACTCTTTTATTCTGTTACCAATGTCAGTAATACTTTATTTTTCATTATTTCTCTTATAAAGTGACTTCTGAACTTGCTAGTTTGTTTAAACTGTCACAAGGTCAGAAAACCAAACACTGCATGTTCTCACTCACAGGTGGGAATTAAACAATGACAACACTTGGACACAGGGCGGGGAACATCACACACAGGGACCTGTCATGGGGTGGGGGGCGTGGGGAGGGATAGCATTAGGAGAAATACCTAATGTAAATGAGGAGTTAATGGGTGCAGCAAACCAACAGGGCACATGTATACATATGTAACAAACCTGCACGTTGTGCACGTGTACCCTAGAACTTAAAGTATACTAAAAATAAATAAGTAAATAAAATAAAAAATAAATACAAACATATTGAGCATAAGTAAATGAAATATCTGATGATCTTATTATGTCTGGTAGTAATGTCATCTAAGTATTTAAATATTCATCGATATATTCCTTTGCTAAATTTTCTTTTATTTCTCTTGTATATTAAACTTTTTTTAGAGAGCACAACTCCAAATCATCTTTTATTAATGTAGAAAGGTCATATTTAGCAAAAGACACAAGGCAGGGAAGTGTCAGGCCTGAGGCCTGAGGCCTGAGACCGTGCTGAGGGAGAAGGGGGCTCGGGGCATGTGGGAGAAGTGCTGGGAAGGGCTGAGTGGTGGGGGCCGCAGAAAGTTCCAGTGGGCAACACTGTCGGCAGGTCATGGGTGGGACTCACGGGGACCTCGCTGCTAACTCTTGTTGCGTTGGCGGAGTGGGGTGGGGGGAAGGGAGGATCCTTAGTGCTGCCACCTGGAGTGAGAGCCGCCCCTTGGTTCCTGAGGGCACCATCAAGGGACACAGGACAGGAAGCCCAGGATGGTTAGTGCAACTAGGGATGAGGGCCAGGGAGAAGCAGGTGCTCTGGAGTGGCCGGGAAAAGTCCAGACACAGAGGCTTAGGAGCTTCCTGTTAAGTGTGTGGGTTCCGCTCTGTCTCTGCCAGGCATTCTGACTAGGGATGGATGATCCCTTTCTTCAGGCGCTCCGTGGTGCTCTTGCTGCCAGCGAAGGTGGTCCGGATCCCTTTGCCCATCTCTCCTGTGACCGACAGCAGTTCCGTGTGGGTGCTCTGGCAGCCCTGGGCGCCAGGTGGTTTCATGGCCTGCACACAGCCGATGGAAGGCAGTCCAAAGTCGTTAAACAGCCGTCTGAAAGGGACAGCGGCTCCTGGCACTGAACCCTACGGCGACGGGACGCTTCCTGTAGGGACCGGGGTACCCGGCCCAGGGGTGCTGGAGCCAGGGGTGCTGCTGGGGGCAGGCGTGATGGGTTTGTAGGACATCCTCAACTTCTGGGCACTGGGGAGCCAGCAGGCTGCTCCTCAGGGGTTGGCTGCCTGGCCGTTCAGCCCAGATCTGATTTGCAAGCTGGCTGCACGCCCGGTACTAAATCTGTGTTAAACTTTTTAACTGCAGTTTTCATTAATCTAAATCTAAATACAGTTCAGATATTCTCGATGAAAATTTCACATTTGAGTTGAGACGTACTAAAATGTAAAATACACAATGGATTTCAAAGATTTCATAAGAAAAAAGAATGCAAACTTTATCTCTACTAATTTTTACATTGATTACATGTTGATACAGTATTTTGGATATATGCAATTATTTTTTTAAAAAATCTATGCTACATTTTTGTTAAAAAATTTAAATAAACTAAGAAATTACTTCTTGGGATAGAAAAGGGGACATTATTAAATATTTACCTAAATTTTTTTCAAAAACTTATCTTTAACAAAAACACATTTTCAAACAAAACAAAAGTATTTTAATTTTGAATAGGTAAAATAAACTTATTCCTGTTGAAATTCAATCCTGGTATGATTTCTTTTTTATGCATTTGAGGACTCTGTTTATAACCCAGATAAAACATAAAACTTATGAAACTCCTCTGAGAATGTCCAACACAAATTGCCTGTATAGATATCAGGGTGCAGATGATGCTGAGGCCGGGCTGGCTGAAGAAGAGCAGGATGAAGATGCTGTACTCGCACAGGGGCTGGCCCCAGGTCACCCGTCCTTCATGTACGTGGCGATGGTCACCTGGCTCACCAGCAAAGTGAACAACAGGTCGTTGGTGGCCAGCCGCATACCAGTGTGTAGAAGGCAGTCTCCTTCTGCTCCTCGCGCGATTTGCACAGCAGCACGATGGCCACTAGGTTGCCCACCACCCCGAAAATGGACGGTCCCAGGCTGTCCAGCAGATTGGGCTCCAGGCGAGGGACACATTGACCTGGGAAGGGGTTAACATGACGGTGGCTGGTGGTGTGCAGCCCTGGAGTGTGAAGCTGAGTCTGGGGTGACAGAAGAGAGACGAAGCCACCATGAGTGAAATGACCACCTGCAGGATGTCAGCCCCGCGCCCAGGAAACGGGATGTTAACATGACAAGGGAGGCCCTCAGTCCCACTCTCTGGATTGCAACCACTTACCAAATGCAGCCACCCAAATCTCCAGGCTCGCTCTGCTCCGCTCCTGCCAGCGGCACACCATTGCTGCTCTTAATATTTATAAACTGAGGCTCCCATTCCTCTTCCTCCCCCCCCCCCGCCGCCACCCCCCCAGCCTGTCTCACTACTCTGACAAGAGCCATCTTCGGGGAAAAGTAACTCCCTAGTATTATTCCTGACAGATTCTGAGTTAATAAAATGCTCATGGAAGACAATTTGGAGAGTGTTCTCTTTCCTCGGTGGCTCGGCTGGCAGCGCCCCATCTCCGCGCCTTCTACCCAATGGCTCAAATCCCATGTCAAGTGTAGCGTCCCCAGTGGTGGCCTCTCCACGACCCTCCACGGTCGGCCCTCAGCTGTCCTGGACCAGCCTCCAGCCCAGCTTAACTTCGTCCTGCTCAGCCTGGAAAGTGCCAGGGCTTTGGCTTCTGAGAGCCAGGTCTCAGTGGCTGCCGATATAGGGATCTGAGGTCAGAGTGGCCAGTTTTCCAAAACGTGGGAAACAAGAGGGCCAGCGGGATGGATCTGGAAAGAATGGTGCTGGGTTACTCTTTTGATTTTTTTCCTTCCTTCAAACATGAGTCCCAGCTTTGCTGTGCCCGCTGGTGTAGGCCACGGGAGGACAGCGTCTAGGTGTGTGCCGCACTCGCAGATGGCACGAAGCCTGGGTCCGGGCTCTGGCCGCCGTCCACTCCAGCCGCTAGCAGCGTCAGCAGCTGCTGATGTTGGCGGCCGCGCTCACTGGCATTTATAAAGTACTCCACCATTCGCTGGGTGCGGAGGCTCACGCCTGTAATCCCACCACTTTGGGAGGCCAAGGCGGGTGCATCACCTGAGGTCAGGAGTTGGAGACCAGCCTGGCCAATATGGCAAAACCCTGCCTCTACTATAAATACTAGAATTAGCCAGGTGTGGTGGCGGGTGCCTGTAATCCCAGCTACTTGGGAGGTTGAGGCAGGAGAATCGGTTGAACCCGGGAGGCGAATGTTACAGTGAGCTGAGATCAGACCATTGCATTCCACCCTGGGCAAAATGAGCGAGACTCTGCCTCCAAAAAACAAAACAAAACAAAACAAAAAATAGCCCTGCTCCTCCACCCCCTAGCATCAGAATACAGCAGAACATTTAGGTACCCACAGAACATAAACCAAGATGGTCTGTATCCTGGATTTTAACAAACATTAGAGTTTTAAAAGAACTGAAATCATGTAGAATGTATCCTCCAGCCAAAATGGCATCCAATTAAAAATAAAAAAGTAAGTGAATAGCAAAATCTTAAATACTTGAAAGATAAACAGCACAAATTTTAGTTTTGTTGGTTTTTTCTTTTTTACATTTTTATTTATTTTATTTTAAGTTCTGGGGTACATGTGCAGGATGTGCAGGTTTGTTACACAGGTAAATTTGTGCCATGGTGGTTTGCTATACATATCAACCCATTGCCTTGGCATTAAACCCAGCATGCATTAACTATTTTTCCTGATGCTCTCCCTCTCCCGCCCCCATCCAGGGGCCCCATTGTGTGTTGTTTCCTTCCCTGTGTCCATATTTTCTCATTGTTCAGGTCCTACTTATAAGTGAGAACGTTAGGTGTTTCACTTTCTGTTTCTGCATTAGTTTCCTGAGGATAATGGCTTCCTGTTCCATCCATGTCCCTGCAAAGGACATGATCTCATTCTTTTTTTATGGCTGCATAGTATTCCATGTTGTATGTGTACCGCATTTTCTTCATCCAGTCTATCACTGATGGACATTTGGATTGATTCCATGTCTTTGCTATTGTGAATACCGCTAAACAGCAAGTACACTCCTAAGGGAAACGTCTCAAGGGAAACAGTTAAATATATTAAACTGAATAAAAAACGACATATCACACTTGATTCAACACAGGTAAAGCCAGTGCTGGCAGGAAAATGTATTTCACTAAATGTGTATAACGGAAAAGTAGAAATTTCTCAAATAAAAATTTCAGCTATCACATCAAGAAAGTAGAAAATAGTAGCAAAATAAAACCAAAACAAATATATGAAAGAAGCCCGAGCTCTGAGCGGCAGCCGGGGCCACCCGCAACAGCACCGCCACGAGAGTCTTGTGGGCTTTCCTCAGAGAAGCCTGTCAGCATCCTCCAGCTCCAGGCGCTCTAGCCCCAGTCCTGCTTCAAGAGGCTTTTTCCAACCAGAGGCCTCTCCTCCATAGCCTAAAGGCTCGGCCAGTTCCCACGAAGTTTGCCGGGAACGCAAGGCTGTCACTGATATTCGTGGCACCAAGACTTGTGCGCAGGTTGCACACATTGGCCACTGTCTGTGCCACCTGCAATAACGCCGCCTGAGGCGCGCACACCGCACGCGCACGCGCATAACGGCGTGGCTTGCCTGTAAGGGCTAGGCCTGGCTCTGCATTCCTGGCTTGGCTCCACGTTAGTCGCTTTGCCCGGTGTATCTCGCTTCGATTGGCGTTTCCTCCCTGGCATTTCTTTGCTGGACTTGACCTTTTCTCTGCTGGGCTTGGCATTCCCTTGGCTGGGTTGGGTGTTTCCCTTGGGCGGTGGGGGGGAGGAGGGGGTTGGCCCTTCCTAGGCGGGGCGTGGGGTCACCCCGGGTGGGCGTGGGCTTTCCCCGGCTGGCTGTGGGTTTTCCCCGGTGGGGTGGGCCGGGCTCCCCTGCTGGGGTTGGCAGGTTTTGGCTGGGATTGACCTTTCTCTTCAAACAGATCGGAAACCCAGAGTTTCCTGCTAGTTGGTGAAACTGGTTGGTAGACGCGATCTGCTCGCTACTACGGCCTCCCCTGGCTGTTCAAAGCAGATGGTGGCTGAGGTTTCTTCAATACCCGCTGCCTCTGCTGTGAAGAAGCCATTTGGGCTCAGGAGCAAGATGGGCAAGTGGTGCCACCACTGCTTCCCCTGCTGCAGGGGGAGCGGCAAGAGCAACCTGGGCACTTCCAGACCATCCTGGCTAACACCGTGAAACCCCATCTCTCCTAAAAATACAAAAAATTAGCCAGGCGTGGCGGGAGCCTGTGGTCGCAGCTACTGGGGAGGCTGAGGCAGGAGAATGGGGTGAACCCGGGAGGCAGAGCTTGCAGTGAGCCAAGATCGCACCACTGCACTCCAGCCTGGGCGACAGAAGGAGATTCCGTCTCAAAAAAAAAATTAAAAAAATAAAAAAATAAAAACGGTGCCTTACTTTCTCAGTGCCTGACTCATATTATTTATTAAATATTAGTCACTTTTTTATTGTATAACTAGATTGGAACTGGACACGTCACCTTACTTTGTGTCTCAATTTCTTCAACTGTAAAATGAAGCACATAGACAATGTGAGCATGTGATATCACAACCGGATGTGAAAGTCTGTGGTCCTGTCAGAACAGCTTAGAGTAAGTTCGGAAATTATTTGAAACCAGCAAAGTGAATATGAAAATAAAGAATTTGAAGCACAGTAGGAGAGAAAAGGAGAGAGGAGAAATAAGGAAAGACACTTTTACAGAAAGATTTTTTATATCTGCATTTATCATCTGAAACTATAATTATATCAAATATATCATTGATTGCATAGGCAATAAAGTTACTCTAAAACAGTTATTTGTGCACTGCAAGAAGAGTGGCTTTTTCCAACTTCCTTTTGTAAGACAAAAAGTGAATGAGTCAGATCTCAAGTGATTTAGAGATTTTGCTTTGCAAGGTGGAGGATACTTGCAAAGGGAAAATAGGAGGTTGGAGAGTTCAGGATGTAGGCAGTGTAGGGCTGTGTAAATTGCAGAGAACTTGGAGCCGGAACACTTGAGTAGCATGCAACTGTGGGTGAGCTATGAAATCGCGGAGCCTGGCTTTAAATCACAACTCCGACATTGACTAATCCTATGATCCCAGACAAATACCATATCCCCTCTTTGGCTCAGTTTCTACATTTTTAAATAGAGATAAAAATAGTGCCTTACTGCCGGGAAAAAGAAGCACAAGTCACAAGTAGGCTATGTCCCGTGCTTTTTCTAAAGAGGGCTTTGGGAACTTCAATATTTAAAGGAGAAAGAGCAAGCAGGCAGGAAATTAACACTGGGCAGGAAAAGAAAGAGAGTAGGCAAGGAAGCTAATCGATACATTCTTGCGAGGCTCTGGTTAGTTCTCAGTGAGTCTATATGTTACATGTAGCAAAAAAAAGGAGGAAAGAGTCAGTTGTGCATTCATCCTCGCTCTCAGTAAATCTACATTTTACATAAAGTAAGCATGTGAAATTACAGCTATCTGTTTGGGAACAAAAGGATGGCAGTTTTTGCATGACTCAGGTTCCAAGCTTAATTTTTCTTTGTCATAGTGAGTTTGGGGTCCTGAGATTTTATTTTCCTTTCACACTTTCTCGCAATATAAAGCTTCCTCATAGACACCTTCTTTTTTCAAACATTTACAACCCTCGTGGTTTTCTCTCCTTTTAAGTACAGAAAAACATAATACTGGGTAGAAATCTTACCTGTCTTAAATACAGGACTGCTTAGGGTTCACTTAAAATTAAAAAATGGCTCCACATTCCTGGTTTTCAACTGGATTATGATTTCAACCACAAATCAGAGCTTTTTAACATTGAGTTTGAGTTTCACAGACCTAGTAAAGTGAAAATATAGACTTTTTCTTAAGACAGTGTTATGACAATCCAAAGAATCATGGCCAAACTTAATTACCTGTTGTAAACATCATTGCAGTTTTTTACTGAACTATCTGACACTTTCCAGGGCTTATCACAACGTATACTCTAAGTAAATATTACGGGTCCAGGCACACTGGCCCAGGCCTATAATCCCAATGCTTCGAAAGGCCAAAGCAGGAGGATTGCTTGAGGCCAAGAGTTTGAGACCTGCCTGGCCAACATACCACAACCCCATCTCTAAAAATTTTTTTTTTTTAATTAGCCAAGCATGGTGGCAGGTGCCTGTAGATCTAGCTACTTGGGAGGCTGAGATGGGAGGATCACCAGAGCCCAGGAGTAAGGTTACAGTGAACTATGTTCACACCACTGCACTCCAGCCTGGATGACAGAGTGAGACCCTGATTCTAAAAATAAAAAGTAAATTAAAAACACATAAATACATAAATAAGTATTATGGAATTAGCAAATAATAAATGGAATAAACGATTGAGTAAAATTACTTGGTAATGAGGCCTTTCTTGTCTATCCTTACACAAAATAAATCCCCAGGCCCCCACATCCCCCTTACTATTCATGTTTTCCTCCATACCATTCATAGTCATGTTGTACTACATATGTATTTATTTGTTTATGGTCTTTCTCTTGCTGCTAGAATGTGAACTCCATGATAGAAGAGACGTTGTTGGTGTTTTCCTTTGTATTTTTTTCACTGCTTAATTCCCACTGCTTACAGTAAACACACAATAAATATTTACTATATGGATATTTAAGCAAGTCACTTCCCTCAATTTCTTCAAATTATTTATGTCACTTTGAAAGTAAAATCTCTCTTCTATACATCATTTTTCCTTCAATCTCCACTTTTAATATCTGTCACCGGCGAACTTAACAAGTCTGCTCTTTGTCCAGGTCAACAATGAGAATTTTTAAGCACTTTATTCAATAAGTACTGAGTGCTCCTCCATAATGGACACTCTACTATACATTTCTGCCTTACTTGTGGAATGTATTCAATGTAATTACGCCACACACGTAGACTTCCAGATCCTTGTGTCAAACTTACTTTCCTTGGCTTTGTGGGAGAAGACGTACTTTTATGAAGCTCAGTTTAAGGCAAATATTTCTTGAAAATACAAAACTGATGGATATATGTATGCAGGGGTCCTTCTTATACGTCTTTTATAAACAATGAGGTTGTATTTCTCCTTTAGTGTTTAATGTGTTTCATCAGATAATGCCCTACAAGTTTTTTCAAAGTTTTCTGTCCACGTTTTGAGGTTGTATGAGAGTGAACAAAATGCAGTCTGCTGCTTCACTAATAAAACTAGGACAAAGGCCATTTAAACTTAAATATGTGAAACACTTGGTTTTATTAATTTCAAGCATTTTAAATGTCTAAATTTGGACTGAAGTAAAGACATTTCATTGAAAAACAGAAATATTTGTACTTGTTTCTTTTTTTAATCTTGATAACTTTTAATAGTTTATAGCCACAGTGGCAGCTTTTACATGTGTACATGCGTTTAAATATAGTTTCATACCTTAAATAGCAATGTGGCAAAATATCTGCCTGTAGGCAAAAAAAAAAAAGAAAAAAAATCTTTGCCACTACATAAACACCTTTAAGTAATACTGAAAATAGATGTGAGGTAATTTTTTATCTAAAGTGACTGTAGCCTATATTAAGACATATTCACTGTCACAGTTCAAGTTTTAAAATCCTTGTTTTATAACTCTAAAATGTGCCTTTTTAAAAAAACACATCTTTACATTTATTGCTATTGTACATTTATTTGGCAGGAAACAGGGATGTTTGATGTCTTGCAATGATAAAATGATCATAATCCATAGAATATTATCTCACATTCTGCATGACTTTTGAACATTCTATAAGACAATTACATAAGTGAAAAAACCAATTTGTATATATCTGAGTGAGTACAACCATTTAATTAAATGTGAATAAAAACGTTTCAGAACATTTTAATGTACACTGCATTTTCTGATAGTAAGATTTTAGGTTAAAATAAGATTATACTTTAAAAAGTTTACCATTTTGAAAAAAATCACATCACTGTTGGCAATGCTATTTTCATACTTGAGATGCTAGTCCAACATATTGTTTATCCATTTGCTTTTGCTTGATTTTATTTTTATTACATTCATGATAATGCTAAAATACACACACACAATTACTTAGGTTTTTTTTTTTTTTTTTTTTTTTTTTTTTTTTTTTTTTTAATTAAGAGCCCAAAGAAAAAAGCTGACATCGTTCAGTTGAAATTTTGAAGTTGGGTTTCATAATTCTGCCCACATAGGAAAAGTTGAAATAGTCGATGAAGATGTAGTTTTTGAAATAATGAAGCAAGTAGTAAAACCAACAAAACCAAGTGAAAATTATACAAGGAAACACAATAATAAGTTAACAAAGGAATTATATATAATACACATTTTCTTTGTGTTGACAAGACAGGATTTAATCCTTTTTAATATTTTCCCATCTCATAAATAAATAAGCTGGCTTGTTAATACTTTTTCTAACTCTAATTTTTATTCTGTTACCAATGCCAGTAATACTTTATTTTTCATTATTTCTCTTATAAAGTGACTTCTGAACTTCCTCATTTGTTTAAACTAACACAAGGTCAGAAAACCAAACACAGCATGTTCTCACTCATAGGTGGAAATTAAGCAATGAGAACACTTGGACACGGGGCAGGGAACATGACACACCAGGGCCTATCATGGGGTGGGGGGCCGGGGGCGTGGGATAGCCTTGGGAGAAATACCTAATGTAAATGTTAATGGGTGCAGCAAACCAACAGGGCACATGTAAACATATGTAACAAACATGCACGTTGTGCACATGTACCCTAGAACTTAAAGTATAATAAAAATAAATACATAAATAAAATTAAATAAAAAATAAATACAAACATTAATCATAAGTAAATGAAATATCTGTTGATCTCATTATATCTGGTAGTAATGTCATCTCTGAGTACTTAAATATTCATCTATGCATTCCTTCGCTAAATTTCCCTTTATTTCTCTTTTATATTAAACATTTTTTAGAGAGCATAACTTCAAATCATCTTCTATTAATATAGAAAGGTCATATTTAGCAAAAGACACAAGGCAGGGAAGTGTCAGTCTTGAGGACTGAGCCCGTGCTGAGGGAGAAGGAGGCCCGGGGCAGGTGGGAGAAGTGCTGGGAAGGGCTGAGTGGTGGAGGTCGCAGAAAGTTCCACTGGGCAACACTGTGGGCAGGTCATGGGTGGGACTCACGGGGACCTCCTTGCTAACTCTTCTTGAGTTGGCTGGGTTGGTGGGGGAGGGGAGATCGTTAGTGCTGCCATCTGGAGTGAGAGCCACCCCTTGGTTCCTGGAGGGCAGGCATCAAGGGACACAGGACAGGAAGCCCAGGATGGTTAGTGCAACTACGGATGAGGGCCAGGGAGAAGCAGGTGCTCTGGAGTGGCCGGGAAAAGTCCAGACACAGAGGCCTAGGAGCTTCCTTCCCCCCGTTAAATGCCGGCGTTCCGCTCTGTCTCTGCCAGGCACTCTGACTAGGGATGGATGATCCCTCTCTTCAGGTGCTTCGTGGTGCTCTCGTTGCCAGCATAGGTGGTCCGGATCCCTTTGCCCATCTCCCCTGTGACCCCAGCAGTTCCGGGTGGGTGCTCTGGGAGCCCTGGGCGCCAGGTGGTTTCATGGCCTGCACACAGCCGATGGAAGGCGGTCCAAAGTCCTTAAACAGAGGTCTGAAAGGGACAGCGGCTCCTGGCACTGAGCCTGACGGCGACGGGACGCTTCATGTAGGGACCGGGGTACCCGGCCCAGGGGTGCTGGAGCCGGGGGTGCTGCTGGGGGCAGGCGTGATGGGTTTGTAGGACATCCTCAACTCCTGGGCGCTGGGAACGCCAGCAGGCCGCTCCTCGGGGGTTGGCTGCCTGGCCGTTCAACCGAGGTCTGATTTGCAAGCTAAATCTATGTTAAACTTTTTAACTGCGATTTTTATTAATCTAAATACAGTTCAGATATTCTCGATGAAAATTTCACATTTGAGTTGAGGTGTACTAAAATGTAAAATACACAATGGATTTCAAAGATTTCATATGAAAAAAGAATGCAAACTATCTCTAATAATTTTTATATTGATTACATGTTGACACAATATTTTGGATATATTGAGTTAAATAAAATATGCAATTTTAAAAAATATGCTACATTTTTGTTAAAAAATTTAAATAAAATATGAAATTACTTCTTGGAATAACGTGGGACAAACAGTGGCCAATGTGTGCAACTTGCCTGCGCAAGTCTTGGTGCCACGAATGTCAGTGAGGGCCTTGCGTTCCCGGCAAACTTTGTAGGAATTGGCCAAGCCTTCAGGCTATTGAGGAGAGGCCTCTGGTTGGAAAAAGCCTCTGGAAGCAGGACTGGGGCTAGAGCGCCTGGAACTGGAGGATGCTGACAGGCTCCTCTGAGGAAAGCCCACAAGACACTTGTAGGGATGCTGTTGCCGGTGGCCACAGCTGCAGCTCAGAGCTCGGGCTTCTTTATTATATTTGTTTTGGTTTTATTTTGCTACTATTTTCTACTTTCTTGATGTGATAGCTGAAATTTTTATTTGAGAAATTTCTACTTTTCCATTATACACAGTTAGTGAAATACATTTTCCTGCCAGCACTGGCTTTACCTGTGTTAAATCAACTTTGATATGCTGTATTTTTATTCACATTAATATATTTGTTTCCCTTGAGACGTTTCCCTTAGGAGTGTGCTGGTGTTTAGCACTATTCACAATAGCAAAGACATGGAATCAATCCAAATGTCCATCAGTGATAGACTGGATGAAGGAAATGTGGTACACATACAACATGGAATACTATGCAGCCACAAAAAAGAATGAGATCATGTCCTTTGCAGGGACATGGGTGGAACAGGAAGCCATTATCCTCAGGAAACTAATGCAGAAACAGAAAGTGAAACACCTAATGTTCTCACTTATAAGTAGAACCTGAACAATGAGAAAACATGGACACAGGGAAGGAAACAACACACAATTGGGCCCCTGGATTGAGGAGGGAGAGGGAGAGCATCAGGAAAAATAGTTAATGCATGCTGAGCTTAATACTGAGGTTTTGGGTTGATAGGTACAGCAAACCACCATGGCACAAATTTACCTATGTAAGAAACCTGCACATCCTGCACATGTATCCCAAAACTTAAAATAAATAAAAATTAAAAAAAAAACAAAACTAAAATCCATGCTGTTTATCTTTCAAGTATTTAAGTATTTAAGATTTTGCTGTTATCTTACTTTTTTATTTTTAATTGGATGCCATTTTGACTAGAGGATACATTTTACATGATTTCAGTTATTTTAACATTATAATGTTTGTTAAAATCCAGGATACAGTCCATCTTGGTTTATGTTCTGTGGGCACCTAAATGTTCTGCTGTATTCTGCTGTTAGTGGGTGGAGGACCTGGTTTTGTGTTTTGTTTCTTGGTGTTTTTGAGGCAGAGTGTCGCTCTTTTGCCCAGGGTGGAGTGCAATGGCCTGATCTCGGCTCACTGTAACCTTCGCCTCCCAGGTTCAAGCGATTCTCCTGCCTCAACCTCCCAAGTAGCTGGGATTACAGGCACCCGCCACCACACCTGGCTAATTCTAGTATTTATAGTAGAGGCAGGGTTTTGCCATATTGGCCAGGCTGGTCTCCAACTCCTGACCTCAGGTGATGCACCCGCCTTGGCCTCCCAAAGTGGTGGGATTACAGGCGTGAGCCTCTGCGACCAGCCAAGGTGGAGTATTTTATAAATGCCAGTGAGCGGCAGCCGCCAACCTCAGTAACTGCCCACGCTGCCCGCGGCTGGAGTGGACGGCGGCCAGAGCCGGGACCCAGGCTCCGCGACACCTGTGCGTGCGGCGCACACCTGGACGCTGTCCTCCCGCAGCCTACACCGGCGGGCACAGCAAAGCTGGGGCTCATGTTTGAAGGAAGGAAAAAAAACGAACGAGTAACCCAGCACTGTTCTTTCCAGATCCATCCCGCTGGCCCTCTTGTTTCCCACGTTTTTGAAAACTGGCCACTCTGACCTCAGATCCCTAAATCAGCAGCCACGGAGACAGGGCTCTCAGAAGCCAAAGCCCTGGCACTTTCCAGGCTGAGCGGGAGGAGGTGAAGGCAGGCTGGAGGCTGGTCCAGGACAGCTGAGGGCCGACCGTGGGGGGTCGTGGAGCGGGCACCACTGAGGCCGCTACACTTGACATGGGATTTGGGCCCTTGGGTAGAAGGCGTGGAGATGGGGCGCTGCCAGCGGAGCCAACTAGGAAAGAGAGCACTCCCCATGTTGTCTTCCAGAGTTTCGGTGAGCATTTTATTAACGCAGAATCTGTCCGGAATAATACCTTTCCCTGGAGATGGCTCTTGTCAGGGGAGTGAGATAGGCTGGGGAGAGGAAGAGGAATGGGAGGCTTAGTTTGTAAATATTAAGATCAGCAATGGTGTGCCGCTGGCAGGAGCAGAGCAGAGGGAGCCTGGAGATTTGGCTGGCTGCAGTTGGTAAGTGGTTGCAATCCAGAGAGTGGGACTGAGGGCCTCCTTTGTCATGTTAGCATCCCGTTTCCTGGGTGCGGGTCTAATGCTCTGCAGGTGGGCATTTCACTCATGGCGGCTTCGTCTCTCTTCTGTCACCCCAGACTCAGCTTCACACTCCAGGGCTGCACACCACCAGCCACCGTCATGTTAACCCCTTCCCAGGTCAATGTGTCCCTCGCCTGGAGCCCACTCTGCTGGACAGCCTGGGACCGTCCATTTTCGGGGTGGTGGGCAACCTGGTGGCCATCATGCTGCTGTGCAAGTCGCGCGAGGTGCAGAAGGAGACCGCCTTCTACACACTGGTATGCGGCTGGCCGCCACCGACCTGTTGTTCACTTTGCTGGTGAGCCAGGTGACCATCGCCACGTACATGAGGGGCGGGTAACCTGGGGGCCAGCCCCTGTGCCAGTACAGCATCTTCATCCTGCTCTTCTTCAGCCAGCCCGGCCTCAGCATCATCTGCACCCTGATACCTACATAGATAATGTGTTAGACATTCTTAGAAGAGTTTCATAAGTTTTATGTTTTATCTGGGTTATAAACAGAGTCCTCAAATGCATAAAAAGGAAATCATGCCACGATTGAATTTTAGCAGGAATAAGTTTATTTTACCTATTCAAAATTAAAACTTTTATTTTCTTTGAAAATGTTTTTGTTAAACATACTTTTTTGAAAAAAATTTAAGCAAATAATAATGTCCCTACCAACTCCAACCAAGAGCAGAACCCACATGTCAGGCATTACTCCTATGTTTGCAGTTTAGCTGCTTACTTGTGCATTTGCAAATACCAACAGGGGCTTGCTATAGGCTGCATTTGATGGGGGCAGCTTACCTGATGTTATGGTCTGAATGTATCCCCACACTTCATCTGGTAGAAACATAATCCCCAATGCAAGTGTTGGGAGGATGGGTTTTGAGGAGGTATTCAGGTCATGAGGGTTCTGCCCTCATGGGTGGATTAATATCAGTATGAAAGGACACAATGGAGGGAGTTTGTCTCTCTCTTTTGTCGTCCAACCCTTCCACCTTTTCTACTTGGTGAGGACACAGCATTCCTCTTCTTCAGAGGATGCAACAACAAGGCACGAACTTGGAAAGAGAGATGAGGCCCTTGCTAGATCCGAACCTGCTGGTGCGTTGATCTTGGGTTCCAGCCTCCATGAAAAATACATTTCTGTGCTCTATAAATTACCTAAAGTATTTTGTTACAACAACACAACCAGAGTAAGACATCTGATATATTCTGCTCTACAGCCCATCCATCCTCCTTTTGTGTAGCTAACACAGACATGTTCTACTCATAGTGATTGCAGAAATGCTCAAAAGCAAATAGAAATGCATGCAGGTGCTTACCTCAGCAGCACACACACTAAAATTGAAATGTTACAGAGATTAGCATAGCCTCTGTGCAAGGATGACACACAAATGCATGAAGCATTGCAGATTTTTGTAACACAAAGGATAAATGCTTAAGGAGACGGACGCCCCATTTCACATGATGTGATTATTATACACTGCCTGCCTCTATCAACATATCTCATGTACCTCATGAGATATTTAAACATCTATTATGTACCCACAGACATTTAAAATGAAATATTTAAAAAATGTATGAAGGCCTTTGAAGCCTAGGCTTTGAACAGTCATATCTTTATTTCTGCCTCATTCTATTAATTAAAGCAAGTCATATAGGGAGGTATATACTGCCTTTATCAGAGAAACTCTAAAGTCATATGACAAAGAGCTCAGAGAGAGGAGTGAAAAATAAGGATTATTAATAAAAATTCGTTTCTAGCTTTTCCCATATCCACCTAGATTAAGAAATAAAATATTACTAGGACCTTAGAAGTCACTCTGATGTCCTTACTCAGTGATTATCTCTGACCTTCCTCCTCCATATTAACAATTATCTTGACTCCTAGCTACATAGATCTGTTTAGCTAACTTTTATAAAATGAAATCATAAAACAGATAAATGAAAATTTATCTGTGTTGGGACTCTTCATTTTAATAAAATTTAGTGAGATTCATGCCCATTGTTATAGGTAGCTGTAGTGAGTTCATTTTCATTGTGATTTAGTGTTACATTTTAGGAATACGCCACAATTTGTTTATTGTCAGTCATCTGCTATTGATGGATATTTAGGCTATTTTCAGTTTGGGGATATTATAAATAATGCTGCTGCAAACACTTGGCAAACACCTATAAGCTTCTCTTCTGCCTGTATACTAATAATGGGTTTGCACAGGCTAGAAGACTTCTGACTGCTCCACATCCTCTTTAACACTTACAATTGTCAGTGTTTATTTCATTCTATTTTTATTACTCTTTTTCTTTTAGACGGAGTCTCACTCTGTCACTCAGGCTGGAGTGCAGTGGTGCGATCTTGGCTCACTGCAATCTCCGCCTCCCAGGTTCAAGTGATTCTCCTGCCTCAACCTCCCGAGTAGCTCGGATTACAGGCATGCACCACCATGCTCACCTAATTTTTGTATTTTTAGTAGAGATGGGTTGGCCAGGCTGGTCTCGAACTCCTGACCTCAGGTGATGCGCCTGCCTTGGCCTCCCAAAGGGCTAGGATTACAAGCATGAGTCACTCCTTCCAGCCTATTTTATTTTAGTTTATTTTTTTAAAGACAGTGTCTTGCTCTGTCGCCCAGGCTGGAATACAGTGGTGCGATCATGGTTCCTGGCAGCCTCGACCTCCCAGGCTGAAGTGATATTCCTGCCTCAGGCTCCCAAGTAGCTTGGACTACAGGTGTGTGCCACCATGCCTAGCCAGTATTTTAAATTTTAGTCATTTTGGTAGATATTCATTAAGTGATTTATATTATGTACAATTTTTATGCTTTTGTAAGTGGTATGAATTTGAAACATAATTTTACTTGTTTATTGCTCATATATAGAAGTATAATATTGATCCCTGACCTTGCTAAATGTACTTATTAATTTTAAGTTAATATGTGGATTCATTTACATGTTTTACATACACAGTTGTGTCATTTACAAATAATGAGTTTCTACTTCCTTTTCATTTTTATACCTTTTGTTTCCTTATTGCACTGGCTAGAACCTGCAATATGATGTTGAATACAATGTTGAAAAGAAATGGTAATAGAAGGTATTCTCATTCATTTCCAAGCTCTCAGGGAAAAAATATTATTTTCCCAATAACTGTAACAATTGATGTAGTTTTTGGTAGCTACCTTTTATTGCTTAATTCCATTCCCCTACTTAGCATGTAAGCTCTATGTTCTTTAAATCTCCGTTTGGGGTTGTCCTAGTGATTTCAATGTGTTTTCTGACTTGTTAAAATCTAATATATATTAATACTATTACCACTTTTGAGAAAACATAAGGACTGTATTACTTTAATTTCATTTTTTCCTCCCACCTTTTGTGCTATTACTGCCATGTGATGTATATATTGCCAAAATGCTTCTTTTATCATTGCCTTATATAGCCAATATCCATTTCTGTTTACCCATATGTTTACATTTGAATTGCTCTCAGCCTTTCAGCTGCTGCTTTTAAGTGAGCAAATGACTGGCGGCAGGTGAAGTAGTAGCAAATGTCCACAGATAGCTTCTCCTTGAGAACCTGGGCTTTGTAACTCTGTGGGATTGTGTTCTAATTTCTTGCCACCTTGGTAGATCTGTAATCTCTACCAATAGCTATAATTTTATGTGTTTTTATATTTTGTCTAGTTTCTGTCTGTTTTTAATGGGAAATTTTTCCAAAACAAGGTCATCTAGTACTTCTGGAAATACAAATTCTAGTATGTGTCTCACTTCCTAAGATTCCAAAAGGCGAGGACTTCCATTTCTAGCCACACTGCAGATTAGATACTAAACTCCTGCTGAAATTGACAAATAATCCTGTGTGTGTGTATGTGTAAAAATGTATATATGTATGTATACATTTGTATATATACAGCATACTTACAAGATGCCCATCTGGCAGGAAATCTTCTAATGCCCAACATTCAGTAAAAGAGGAATCTTAAATAGATGTGTAAAAGTGAACCAGCTTTCAATTGAATTCATTCGTCAAGTTAAATAAGCTTCAACTTTTATGCTCTTAGCTTTATGGTTGTGACTCTGGAGGGTAACCAGAAGGTTAACAACCTAAAATAACATGGTATAGAGTATAGATATAATACAATAGAATAAAAATATGAGACTGCATTGAATAAGGATTACTTCTGACGTTTGTGAAACTTTAGGTTTACTTGATTGCCAAGTAAAACAAATTTCTTGTTTGGTGTTGGGGTCATATATTAGTCCACAATACCTGTATATAACTAGAAACAGCCACCTGTATGTAACCAGGAGAAAACTCTGACAGTGTTTAAGTAGCACTGTTTGCATTAAGAAAAAATGGACACATTTAAATATCTATAAACAGGAGAATGATAAATAAATTGTATTATATCCAGAAAATTGAATAGTAGGTAGAAGGAGAACCAGTGAATAATGGCTAAATGGAACAATATGGTCAAATCTTAGAGATAATTAATTAAAGAGCCTGTATTTAAAGAATATTTATGGCATGATTTCATTTATATGCATTCAAAAACATGCAAAACTGAACAAAGTAAGAATAGAAACACATGCAATAAAAGTTTTGACATTCTATAGAATGATAAACACAAATTTTAGAAGGCTCAAAAGGCCTACATTTTTGGGGTCTCTGCTCACCAGTAAATAGTCTCCTGACACAACTGCATAATGTGACCCTGAAAATTCAAAATGCCTCATAGCTTGGTTTACTATTGCCCAAGTCTTAAATTCAACCAATGCAGGTGAAATTTTTATGTATTACTTTATTCTTTAATGGCCAGCTGTTACCTGTCTCTTAGTGTTTCTGGTAAAAAAATAAAAATAAAAAATAAAAATAAAAAAAGAAAAGTAAGGGTTTGTAAATCCCAGTATATAAAAGTCTTTCTTCCTACTTAATGGAAAGTAGTTGTTCCAGTAAACACTAGGTATACAGGGGAAATCCATCGAAATTAAGAAGTTTAGAAGACATAAAACAAAAGACAGAGTCACATCAAACAAGGGCCTTCTTGTACTCCTCTTTCTTATTATAACTCTAGGAAAAGGCAATAGTTTTATGAATGCCATTTATTCTTTGAGAGAGGCAATAGTATGTACTGGTAATATTGTTCCCCTGTAGATGCGATAAAATCAGATACCATGGTTATCCCAAATAGGGAGAATTATGCCAATTGGGTTTAAGTTCACAGGTCCTGGGTTCTGGGTCATAGCCCTGAACAACTAACATATCAGCAAGTGTGAAATCAAGATTTTTCCTTTTCTGTCTAACCTCCATCCTGCATATAATCTCACGCTCTTTCTCTTTGGCAAATTTTCCTTCTGCGAACCAAAGTTTTCTCCAAAAACTGCTTTGTGGTTACACAGCTGCTACCAGGTAGAGCCAGATCATGAATCCAGTTAGAATAAATAGTGTGGTAATCATTATATCATGTAAAAATAGATTTTTTTTCAGGGAAAATTTTACTTTAACTTTCACTTCTTCCTTATCTAATGAAACGAATAGCAGATATTATGTTTCAAAGCACTTTGATGATATATGAATTTATTAGGCACAAAACAGCTTTTAAAAGGAAGTTATTAAAATGATGAGTCAGTTTCAAAAATCTAAGTGTTTTGGTTCAACTGAGTGCAATTACTCACATTTGATAATTCATTATAAATGCTAGGCTCCATATCTCATTTTTCTTCCAACTATTCAAATTTTATGTTCATCCAACAGCTGTATTCAAGGTAAATTTGAAAAATGTGGATCATTTTCTGTGCTGCTGGGTACCTGTTTCTAAGAATAATACTTCCTTGTTTTTCTCTTCAATGGCATTATCAAAACTCTAGTCAGTTAATCATCAAAGGAATTGCACAAACAATATTTTTCAATTGCATCAAACATAACAAAGCTTGTCAAATATATTTTTAAACAAAATTTCTATGACAATAATAAACCAAACACTAACGTCTGTCAGGCATCACAGTTTCTGTGGCATCCTAAACTTGTCAAAATGTCATGACCATCCCTGTGCAAATTTATCTGCTTGAGATTTTATATGTTCCTTTACCAAAAAAGGATCCTTGAACGATATGCATATCTTTGAACACTCAAACCTAAATGATAACTAAATGTTACAGGGAATAGAAGGTCTGGTTTTTTACATTTTTATGGGTATGTAGTGGGTATTTTTGACTTCATGTGAAACCTCTTTTAAAATACTCTCATCTATTAAGTCATTAACACAGTCTTATAAATCATCCATTGCCAATTAAATTATGAGCTATTTCTATGATGCCGTACTTTAAATGCAACCCTAGAAGCATGCCTATGATATTGGAAGAGAAAAGGAAAAAGAAAGATTAAGTGAATTTCTTGCACCGTTTTTTCTGTCCACGAGGCCCCAGAGTGTGATCAGTACCTATGATCCACAATAGATTCCAAACTGAAAATGAAAAAATACATCAAACAGGGATCTGAAGAGGCGAAAGAAAGTCCTCAGCTCAGACAGCATCCAAGCCCACATTCTCATTTGGTAACTAAATTGAGGGTATTTGAATATAATAAGGGTTTGTCAACTAGTTGGCCCACAGACAAACAACATTGATCTTGGTAAATTGATGCTATTTCTCTGTATTTGTGCTCCAAAAGATTATTTCTTGATTTTTCATCCCAACATGAATTAACTCTTCAGTGAATAGTCTTTTTAAAATTTTTAAATTTTTTCTTTTTTTCTTTTTTACGACAGGGTCTCGCTGTGTCACCTAGGCTGGAGTGCAGTGGCGTGATCTCAGCTCACTGCAAGCTCCACCTCCCAGGTTCACGCCATTCTCCTGCCTCAGCCTCCTGAGTAGCTGGGACCACAGGCGCCCGCCACCACGCCTGGCTAATTTTTTTGTATTTTTAGCAGAGACAGAATAGATAGGCTATTTTTAACAGCATATTCAATAAAGATTTTTTCTTTTTACGTTCGTCATCAAATTAAGTAGAGTATACTAGTAGAGTTTAACATCAAGCAGACATCTGTATTTGTCTCTTGCTCCTAGAGAGCATTCAAATTTTAAAATATTGGAGGTAAAAGCCTCTTCTCTGAAATAATAAAATCAAATTTTCAAGCACACATAATAGAGTAAAAAGCAATTTCCTCCATGTTACTCAAAATAGTGTAATAACAAATCCTAATACTAAAACCAATGTGCCAAAATCAAAATAAATCACAAAGTAACAGTGATTAAAGCTAAATTGAAATATAGTACCACAAATTCATACTGGAAATTAACTGATTTGTCCTGTCTTAAGAAGGTTTTAACAATAACTAGAAGTACAAGTTCCAATGCTTTCACAATTTAGTTAAATTTGCCATTGGCAAGTGCTCAGACAATATATGATGTTCCATACTAACTAAATACTAATGTGTTTGTTCTGTTTTGATGTTTTTGTATTAATATTTTCTATTGTAATGCATTATGTATGCATAAACAATATTATACTTAAGTTACCAAGAAAATAATATGAAGCCTAAGATTAAGCCCATCACTCAGCCTTCAAACAAGACCATTTCCAATAACTTGCATCTACCATTGTGCCATTCTCCTGTCCCACCCCGCTTGTGTCTTTTTAAAAAGATAACTATTATTCTGCATTCTGTGTTTACCAGCTTCTTGCTCTAGTTTTATCACATGCCTAAAGAGTATACTGCATAATTTTGGGATTGTTTTTAAATTTTATAGTTAGATATAATAGTGTGATCTTCCAGGACTTGCTAGTTTGTCCTGATGCTTCCAAAGGTTCATCCCTGATGTCATGGTTAGATATAGGCCATCTTTTTTTTTTATGGCTTCGTATATTCAACTGTGGGAATGCATTCCAACTTATTTATTCATTTCTCTATCAACATGCTTTTGAATCATTTCCAGTTGTAGGAGGCATATTTCTTCCCAGTCCCCTTCTTTCTTTCTTTCTTCACACAAACGTTGCTTCTATGTTCTCTAGGGTGTATGCACAAACTGTTCATTAAATATGTGTTTCTTCTTTATACCGGGCACATAGCTAGACTACATTTTTCAGATCTCCTTGGAATAGTCATGTGACCAAGCTGTAGTCGAGGTAATGGTGAGTCAAAATCTGATACATCTGAGATACAGCTTTCAAGTCATGTGTTTACCCTTCCAATGACCAGCAGAACAGCATCTCTTTCATTTGTCTCTTTCCCTGTCTGCCAGCAGAAAATAAGGGGCTCAGAATATATTGGAGACACAATGCACAAATAACTTGGATCTCTGAATGTTCACGTGGAAAAAGTCTCTCATGGCAAGTGATACATATTTGGACTATTATTTGAATGAGAAATAAGCTTCTATATTATAGACTTCATTTATACATTTTGTAATGTAGTCGATAAAACTATTCGTATTCCTCTAACTTAGTGGTTCAGTGAGTAGAATTTTTCTATCGCTTAAAGGAACATTTGACATTATCTGTCACATGGGACCACAGTGAGGTGAGGTACAATCCAACAGCACATGAAATTCTGTGCCCTAAGCACCTCACTCTTATAAGGGCTTGCTCCTGGCATCTAGTAGATAGAAACCAGGATGCTGCTAAACATCCTAAAATGCATTTTCCCACAGCAAAGAATTATCTTACCCAGAATATCAACAGTGCCAAGGGTGAGAAAACCTCGCTAACTAATATACAAGCAGATAACAAATGAGAACTTAATGAGTGGTAGTTACCCTAATACAGCTTAAAGTCAACTCTTTAGATTACATTTCTGTGGCCGTCCAATTGCATCCAATGGTTCAACAATCCAAATTCACAATGGCATGCCAATTAAGTAAAGAATATGTCTTAAATATTTTTTTTTTACTTTTTAAAATTACACACATGCTCCTACAAAGTACAAAATACAAGTGCATAGAAAAATAATTACTCTCATTTTAGTAGTGTTTTGTTATATATATTTAACCAACAGATCAGGAACTAAAATGTAAATACTAATATTTGATAATCCACAATTTTTTTTTTATAATTTTACATATATTTATTTTAATTTTTTTAAAATTATACTTTAAGTTCTAGGGTACATGTGCACAACGTGCAGGTTTGTTACATATGTATACTGGTGCCACGTTGGTGTGCTGCACCCATCAACTCGTCAGCACCCATCAACTCGTCATTTACATCAGATATAACTCCCAATGTCATCCCTCTCCCCTCCGCTCTCCCCATAATAGGCCCCAGTGTGTGATGTTCCCCTTCCAGAGTCCAAGTGATCTCATTGTTCAATTCCCACCTATGAGTGAGAACATGCGGTGTTTGGTTTTCTGTTCTTGCGATAGTTTGCTGAGAATGATGGTTTCCAGCTGCATCCATGTCCCTACAAAGGACACAAGCTCATCCCTTTTATGGATGCATAGTATTCCATGGTGTATGTGTGCTACATTTTCTTAATCTAGTCAGTCACTGATGGACATTTGGGTTGATTCCAAGTCTTTGCTATTGTGAATAGTGCCGCAATAAATAAAAGTGTGCATGTGTCTTTAAGCAGCATGATTTATAATCCTTTGGGTATATACCCAGTAATGGAATGGCTAGGTCATATGGTATTTCTAGTTCTAGATCCTTGAGGAATCGCCATACTGTTTTCTACAATGGTTGAACCAGTTTACAATCCCACCAACAGTGTAAAAGTGTTCCTATTTCTCCACATCCTCACCAGCACCTGTTGTTTCCTGACTTTTTAATGATTGCCGTTCTAACTGGTGTGAGATGGTATCTCATTGTGGTTTTGATTTGCATTTCTCTGATGGCCGGTGATGATGAACATTTTTTCATGTGCCTGTTGGCTGTATGCATGTCTTCTTTTGAGAAATATCTATTTGTATCCCTTGTCCACTTTTTGATGGGGTTGTTTGTTTTTTTCTCGTAAATTTGTTTGAGTTCTTTGTAGGTTCTGGATATTAGCCCTTTGTCAGATGAGTAGATTGCAAAAATTTTCTCCCATTCTGTAGGTTGCTTGTTCACTCTGATGGTAGTTTCTTTTGCTGTGCAGAAGCTCTTTAGTTTAATTAGATCCCATTTATCAATTATGGCTTTTGTTGCTGTTGCTTTTGGTGTTTTAGACACGAAGTCCTTGCCCATGTCTATGTCCTGAATGGTATTCCCTAGGTTTTCTTCTGGGGTTTGTATGGTTTTAGGTCTAACATTTAAGTCTCTAATCCATCTTGAATTAATTTTCCTATAAGGAGTAAGGAAAGGATCCAGTTTCAGCTTTCTACTTATGGCTAGCCATATATTAAATAGGGAATATAGCACCATATATTAAATAGGGAATCCTTTCTCCATTTCTTGGTTTTGTCAGGTTTGTCAAAGATCAGATGGTTGTAGATGTGTGGTATTATTTCTGAGCACTCTGTTGTGTTCCATTGGTCTATATCTCTGTTTTGGTACCGGTACCATGCTGTTTTGGTTACTGTAGCCTTGTAGTACAGTTTGAAGTCAGGTAGCATGATGCCTCCAGCTTTGTTCTTTTGACTTAGGATTGTCTTGGCAATGCAGGGTCTTTTTTGGTTCCATATGAACTTTAAAGCAGTTTTTTCCAATTCTGTGAAGAAAGTCATTGGTAGCTTAATGGGAATGGCATTGAATCTATAGATTATCTTGGGCAGTATGGCCGTTTTCACAATATTGATTCTTCCTATCCATGAGCATGCAATGTTCTTCCATTTGTTTGTGTCCTCTTTTATTTCACTGAGCAGTGGTTCTTGTAGTTCTCCTTGAAGAGGTCCTTTACATCCCTTGTAAGTTGGATTCCTAGGTTTTTTTTGTTTGTTTTTTTTTTTTTTTTGAGACGGAGTCTCGCTCTGTCGCCCAGGCTGGAGTGCAGTGGCCGGATCTCAGCTCACTGCAAGCTCCGCCTCCCGGGTTTACGCCATTCTCCTGCCTCAGCCTCCTGAGTAGCTGGGACTACAGGCGCCCGCCACCTCACCCGGCTAGTTTTTTGTATTTTTAGTAGAGACGGGGTTTCACCATGTTAGCCAGGATGGTCTCGATCTCCTGACCTTGTGATCCGCCCGTCTCGGCCTCCCAAAGTGCTGGGATTACAGGCTTGAGCCACCGCGCCCGGCCCCTAGGTATTTTATTCTCTTGGAAGCATTGTGAATGGAAGTTCATTCATGATTTGGCTCTCTGTTTGTTTGTTACTGTTGTGTAAGAATGCTTATGATTTTTGCACATTGATTTTGTATCCTGAGACTTTGATGAAGTTGCTTATCAGCTTAAAGATTTTGGACTGAGATGATGAGGTTTTCTAAATATACAATCATGTCATCTGCAAACAGGGACAATTTGACTTCTTCTTTTCCTAAATGGATACCCTTGATTTCTTTCTCTTGCCTGATTGTCCTAGCCAGAACTTCCAACACTATGTTGAATAGGAGTGGTGAGACAGGGCATCCCTGTCTTTTGCCAGTTTTCAAAGGGAATGCTTCCAGTTTTTGCTCATTCAGTATGATATTGGCTGTGGGTTTGTCATAAATAGCTCTTACTATTTTGAGATACATTCCATCAATATCGAATTTATTGAGAGTTTAATATGAAGCGCTGTTGAATTTTGTCAAAGGCCTTTTCTGCATCTATTGAGATAATCGTGGTTTTTGTCTTTGGTTCTCTTTATATGCTGGATTACATTTACTGATTTGCGTATGTTGAAACAGCCTTGCATCCCAGGGATGAAGCCCACTTGATCATGGTGGATAAGCTTTTTGATGTGCTGCTGGATTTGGTTTACCAGTATTTTATTGAGGATTTTTGCATCGACGTGCATCAGGGATATTGATCTAAAATTCTCTTTTTTTGTTGTGTCTCTGACAGGCTTTGGTATCAGGATGATGTTGGCCTCATAAAATGAGTTAGGGAGGATTCCCACAAATTGTTTAATGTTCAAAAAAATGGAAATTACAGGGCTAAGAAAATTAAAGTGGATGAAGTGTGACATAAAAGAAAAAAACAACCTGCTCTCATAATCTGACCATATCTTACCATGTGCTTCTAACGTGTTGTTCCATCATGAATTCCTGGGTCAACTAAGCCTTAGATTTGGTGTCCGCCCAAACTGTAATCCGATTTAGTAATTTTTGTGGCTGGCCTCAATGTTTGGCTGGAAATCAAGCTCTCTTCCTACTGTTGTGCATTCATTTCTCTGCTTCCTATGCCAGGCTCCATTTAATATTTATTATATTCAGGAAGTCCAAATGGAGGCAGTATAGCAAAGTGTTCAGGAGCAGAAGCTCTGATTCAAATGCAATTTTTACCACTTTCTGAAATAGAGACCTTAAACTGGTTGGAGTCTTCTTGTGACTTACATTCCTCTCTGTAACATGATGATAGTAGGATAATGTCAGGGGCAAAAAGAAGTAACATATGTACAATACTTAGAGCAATAGCTACACATAACAAGTACTCCCAAAAAGGTCATCTTTATTATGCTCAAGTACTTCATTGACTATCTTGCTCTCATATTTTGGGGTTTTCTTATTCTTGTCTGTGTAACTGCTTGCTTAATTTACATTTTACTAACTGATTTGACTTCTAGTTCCTGATCTTTCTTCTTGGCCATCATCTTCTGTTTTACTCTCTGTTCTGCTTTTTGTTCTCATGTTGTATATATTATTGATTCACCCATTTATTCCACAAATGTCTATGGGGTGCCAACTATGTTCTCCTCTAGTTATGGCAGTGAATAAAGCAGACAAAAATATCTGCTCTCACAAAACTTAAATTCTATGAACGCATAGAACTGCCCTCATAGAGCTTAAATTTTAGTGGACACTCCATTCATGTCTGGAATCATGACAAGACTCTTGATTTCTTCATGGTTACAGATCTGATTTCTTAGCTAAATTTTAAATTCCATGCATCTGTTGGCTGTTCTCACTGTGCCTTCTAGTCCTGTCTGGTATAAATAAATGACAACGGTTGGCGAAGTCTTAACATTGGTTCCAAATCCATAAGTTGCAAAAATCAGTGCACAGGAATTAAAACTAGGGTAATGCTGGGTGACCATTTCTCTGATTCTTGAGAGATATTTATTCAATATTTCACTAGGGTTGAAGCAGATAAAAAGTACTAGAGGTAGAAGACTGCATGAAAAGTCCAAGAAATTATTCAGGGGGAAGTTTACCCTGGGATTCTAAACACTGTGATTTACTTAGATCAAAAGGAGAACTTTTCTGGGCATGCCATTGGTCACAGGGTATTTGGAAATTTCCTCACCATTTGTAGATGTCCTAGAGATATTCTTACACTCTGACATTGTATTTTTATGTCATTGTTGTCCAGGATCCCAGTAAAATCCCATTCTGACAGGGGTTTTGTAATTTTATTTTTAGTGATTATATAAAATACAAAAACAAGCTGGATAGAGTATATGTCTGATAAAATACAAGAATTCTTGTAAAAATTATGTTTTATTAAGCATCATTTCAACTTGCAGAAAGTGAAAATCCTTTGCTATTATACAGCTATCGAAAAGTTAATTTTCTTTTCCTAACTTGGGTTTTATGTATTTCAGTGTTTCAATTTTGAAAAACAACCATAGGTAGGCCGGGCGCGGTGGCTCAAGCCTGTAATCCCAGCACTTTGGGAGGCCGAGACGGGCGGATCACGAGGTCAGGAGATCGAGAGACGATCCCGGCTAACACGGTGAAACCCCGTCTCTACTAAAAAATACAAAAAAAATAGCCGGGCGAGGTGGCGGGCGCCTGTAGTCCCAGCTACTCGGGAGGCTGAGGCAGGAGAATGGCGTAAACCCGGGAGGCGGAGCTTGCAGTGAGCTGAGATCCGGCCACTGCACTCCAGCCTGGGTGACAGAGCAAGACTCCGTCTCAAAAAAAAAAAAAAAAAAAAAAAAAAAAAAAAAAAAGAAAAACAACCATAAGTGAATTACACAACTGGCTTTAGAAATGAATAATCATGCATTTTCTACATCAGAGAAATGGGGCCTTAAACATATCTTTGAAGCAAACAGAAGATATTCACTTCGCTAATGCCAGATGCCTTTTCAGTACACAAGGGAAGGATTAACAATATGTAGGAACATGTAAATGGGGAAAATCAGTCGCTGGTGCCAAAGGCACCATAATGATTGTCTTCCTGTGGAACAATAATCCCAGTGTTCATCAAATAGAGAATGGGGTTCCTCTTTGGAATATGAAAATCAAGTTTTGTAGCAGTTAACGGCTATTTTGTGAGAAAACTTCAAGTGAGTTGATGGAAGAACAGCAATGCATGCTCCTGTCATTTATATCAGAACATTTATGCTTCAATATAAAGATATTGAACATAGAAACCTACCAAGAGAAACTTCCAAATTCTGAACAGGAAATAGTAGAGTCAGACAATGCTGAGCACTTTTTAGTTGCTTCTGATGTGGACATTATGTGTATTTTCTCTCAAATGTCTTTAACTTTTTGATTAGCTATGTTAGTTTATATGTGGAAATTGTTTTCCAAGTGAATGAAAAGGCTCAAAACCAGTGACTTAATTATACTATATTATCTAATTAAGGTGAAGTACTTTGCAATCCACACATTTGAAATTTATGTACGCGAAGAATTAGACTAACATTCTTCTCTATTTCCAACTAGTTCAACAATGAATTTTATTATTTCTTCATGCAGCAAATTAATGCACTACTGGAAAGGTTTAGTCATGTTAGGGTGCGTGTCAGCCAGATGACTGTTTAAGATATGACATGTGAATCTCTTGCTCTGTCAATTACATAAATTGTTTTTATTTTTTATTTTTTTTAATGCATAAATTGTTTTTAAATTATGCTGTACATCTGGAAACTATCTTACAAAAGCAGTAAAAACACTTACTAAGCATCAGAGGCCACAAACTATGGATTATGCAACTTAGCTTTTAGTAAAAGCAGACACACAAAGGTGGTACATCCAATGCTGTTTTCTGTCTCATAAAGAAAACCATATGAATTTAATCTGGTTTTGGATATTCCTGTGAAATTTGAGGAACCTGTGTTATATATACACCTATAAATCTATCTTTGAAATAGGAGTCTCAATATTTCATTGCAAGGACATGTGAAATCCTAGAATCTTGGTCTATCTAGCATCTGAATTAGGCGAATTCTAGAAATTTTTAGAAGTATTCCATCTAGGCTACCATTGGATGCACAGTCTTGGCACAACTGAAAATGACAAATGCAACATGTAAGAGTGTTTCAAGAACCATCTTTGTTTAGTTAGCGCTCCTGTAGGTCCTGCATTTCTAAGCACCACAATTTTAAACTTTTAATAATATAGAAATGCAATTTTTCTTAACACAGAGTGGTCCTTTCATTATTTTGCTAAGTAGTTAAAGCAAAGTGATGGAAGAATTCGTCAGGGTAGTGAACTTTCTGTTTCTTAGTGAAAGATTGACTGGATACAGGCTGCTGACAATGAAGTATAAGAGACTGGCTTCATTCAAAAACAGCAGCTGTAGCCAATAAAGTAGTTTAAAATAGAATAAAACTACTATGTCTGCCTTTCATTGCCTTTGATTCGTCTCAATAAAATTCGCATTTAAACATAGTAGGATTATCTTGCTTTGCTATGCTTCATATAAAAAACACTGTTCCCAATACAAAGAAAGTTTAATTTCTTTTCCAACATTTATTTTCATTATACTTTACTACCACTATGTATGTTGGCACTTTGTATAAACATTCATTAGCTATGGTACAAAAAAGTATGTGTGTGGTCAATCTAAATAAAAGGTAAATATTTGTTTCAATAATGCTAGTTGCATTTGCATTAAATATTTGTCTTTCATATACAGCAACCAGATGTAACCTAGGGTTAGTCTCTTTCCAGTATGCAGAATTTAATTAGACTGTTGCTTTAAAATCTTATTGTCTGTAAAAAGCAATGTACCTTCCAAATTTAAAATATTTAGATTCCATTATCTAGTTTGTTGATTTATATGTGACATAATTCTGCTATTAGAGCCATGTCAAAGTAACCATATGGAAGAGTCATCATATTATTTATGTTAAAGAAAATCAGTCTTTAAAGTGAAGCTATTTAGCCTTCTCTAATAAAGCAAATATTCACTTCTTAGATATAAAAATTGTATGAAAGGAGTAGTAAGTGTTCATAATAGTATAACACTCATCTATTAGAACATAGCCAATGAATGTATAATAATGACAAAGCAGACCAGTACTGACAGGTTTTACAAGATCAAACTGTGTAACTGTAGAATAACTGACGGAAGAAAAAATATTCAGTTCACTTGGTTATGTATTAGCATTATTTAAATTGTATTATTTAATCTTCATTTTAATTTTAAAAATTGTATCAGGGAAGTCACTTTTCTATAAGTTACCTAAACATATTTTACCGTATTATGAATGTTAAACTGATTCTAAATCCACTAGGATAAAATAAAGACATGTAAATTACATACAGCAAATATAAATTTTGGAGTAACTTATGAATTTAGGTTGTATTTTCAGGTATTAATTGATGCTTTCACTGCAGGAGAAGGGGAGAGATGAAAGGGTATGAAAAGAATGAGTTATTTAGTTTGGCTCTACATGACTGAAATTCACTAAAGGTAATTGACAACTTCTTTGTCATGCCCAGCCTGGATCTCAAATCAGTTAGTGTAAATCGTCCCATGTGGTGAAGTTTATCTATTTATAACACACTTAAATCTGGGAAATCCACAGCTACACAGCATTAACAGCAGGTCAACAGAGAAGTACATCTGAAATTCAAAATAAACAGAAAAAGACCAGTCAATCTTAGGCTTGTTAAGTACATTTTTATTGATTGTATTTTCTTCCTTCAGCATGAATCAAAAGGACAAAAACTGGTCCTGTGGCTTTTACTCTTTCATTATCCCAGACAAGAAAGAAAGGATAGTATAGAAAACAGGAACATAAAATAGCTGTTTCTGCAAAAATGATCACTTTCCTCATAGCTTCATAATTTACTCCAGGTCCATAAGGGCCTCAGTTCCTGTGATCACAATGATGGATGACTCCACTTCAGCTACAACAGGCAAAGATGCTGCAAAGTATCACTCTGCAGGATACACAATAGAACCAACGAACCAGCAGGACTGAATGACAAGCAGGGGTGCCAAGGGGAATTCTCTTCAGTGGAAGAGTAGATAGTCATTCTCTGGAATTATTGAAAATGCAGCTTGTAAATATTGCTCCCATTGTGGACACATGCATGTGCAACTTGACAGAAATGGGCAATGCTGGCACAGAAGAATGCAAAAATATTTTCCACTTCAGTGCCCGTATCTCTCACATGGCCATATTTTGCATTAAACACAGTTCTAGCTCGATGCCCAGTGGATTGTTGAGAATGTAAGTATACATATTTATATAGCTGGGACTACAGGTGCACACTACCATGCCCGGCTAATTTTTGTATTTTCAGTAGAGACAGGGTTTCATCATGTTGGCCAGGCTGGTCTTGATCTCCTGACCTCAGGTGATCTGCCAGCTTTGGCCTCCCAAAGTGCTGGGATTACAGGCATGAGCAACTTCACCCAGCCTATAGTATGACATTTCTAAATAGCTACTCTGAGAATATGAACCATTCTCCGGAACAAAATTGATTTTATTTCCATGAATATACATTTTATTTATCTTTGAAGAAAGTCCTATAATGTACACAAGGGATATATTTAGCCCATAATGAATATTCATGAGAATGCAGGTTATTAATAAACTTACAGTTGTTTGCTTTATACTTCTGAATTATTTTTATATACACTTTTCAAAATATAAGCACTTTTTAAAGGCATTTTTCTACTTTGAATTAGGAAAAATGTTTTAAGATAAAATTATTTTTATCAATTTAGTATCAATTAAAAATAAATATATCAAATAGGATACATATACATCACCTTCCCAAGCCCCTGATACACAGCAGGCATTTAAAAAGTGGAAAAAAAAGTTGTTGTAAAATAAAAATATACATGGATATTACATTATTGTATCATTATTATTAATTTTATCCGTTCAGGAAGGGCCAAAATATTATATGAACATCTTCACAGAGACTCACAAATGCTTTTCACTCCAGCTGCAAAGAGTCAAAGTTTTTTTGTTTTTTTGTTTTTTTTTTTTTTAAGTTCTTGTATTTTTAGTAGAGACGGGGTTTCACTGTGTTAGCCAGGATGGTCTCGATCTCTTGACCTCGTGATCCGCCCGTCTCGGCCTCCCAAAGTGCTGGGATTACAGGCTTGAGCCACCGCGCCCGAGAGTCAAAGTTTTAAAGGAAACTTGTTTTATGTGGTATTTTAATTTAGTTTAACATATTTGATATTTTTTAATTAATTACACATTTTAAAAATTCAAATTACCTAGGGGCTATGACATATACAAAACTGTGGGAAAATAACATTTATGTTTTTCTTTCCTTGAGAGCATAGGTCTTCCTTCCTCCCACATTTTATTATACATCACATATACACATATGTAAATATATATATCAATGTATAGCATCTAATTGAGTATTGAACATGAGATGGTACTGAGATCTAGCAGGGTCAGAACAACATTAGAAGCAAAATCAGAAATGATCAGGATAACACTTAAGTCATATCTGTTTAACTTTATTCCCATATTCTTGCCATTCAAAATGTTGGACAGGTGAATGGTTGAGTAAACTGTGGTATATCCATATGATGAAATACTACCCAGAAATAAAGAATATACTTTTGACACATGCAATCACTTGCATAGATCGGAAGGGCATTGTGCTTAGTGAAAAAAGCCAATATCAAAAGGACACATAGTATATTACTTCATGTATATAACTTTAATAAAATATCATACATATAGAAAACAGATTAGTTATTTCCAGAGGTTAGTGATTGTAGAGGAATGTGAGATGAATATGACTATAAAATGTGAGGAAGACACTTTTAGTGATGGAAGAGTTCTGTAACTCAATTGTAATAATGGTCACATTAATCAACACATGATAAAATTGACATAGACCTATGTATTCACATTGTACCAATGTCAATGCCTGGTCTTGATATTGTACTACATTATACAAGATGTAACTCTTGGAAGAAACTGTGTAGAATGGTCCATGAGACCTTTGTATTTGAAACTTCCTATGGATCTGTGATCTTTTCAAAATCAAAAGCTAAAAAATGCTAAGTGTTCGATAAATAAAATAGTAACTACCTTTCATCCAATTCTTACCGTATAAAAATGCTTCACATACATTAACTCATACAATTCAATCTATAGCAGGATCATATTGATGCCATTATTATTCCTAATTTACAGCCTAGTAGCTTGTTCAAGGTCACATAGTTAATAGGAGGAAGGGTTATGATTTTAATCCAATAACCAGCTCCAGAGGATGTGCTCCCAATCGACACATCACAGCGTTTCTCAAAAATAATTCCGGATGGAAGGAAAGAAGGGAGAGAAGGAAGGGAGGGAGGGAGGGAGGGAGATACAATAGCCTGTATATTTACTCAAAGTGAAGACATCATAAAACCCTTTTAACAAACACAGCCTGAGTTTTCAAATTCCCTCTCCATTCAACTTCCTTGACTATAGAGTCCTAATCAGGGTTAAGGGAAGGAGAAATCAAACTAAAGATCATAATGCTGCATGTATGTGGCATTGCATTGCTGGAGTTCTCTGAGTAAACCTTTCTAGAGATGGACATTTTGCACTCTATTGGAAAAGTTATCTTAGTTATAATGTTTCTGAAGATGCATTTGCCATAATGAAAGTAAGCGGTCACGTACAATTTGATAGACACCAGCACAACTGACAGGAAAAACTTGGTGAAGTCGAAGGAACTGCCTTTGTTGTATCTAATATTCTGTCACCCCAGATCTATCTTCTTAAATCTCCACATTACTTAGCCTAACCCCATTTTTTTCTATTTTCTAGAAGAACCCACCACATTGATCAGGTGGATTTATTCACATTTTTCCCAAAAATGCTAGGTACATTCCTTCCTAAATCCATCAGTGAGTTATAGTCCGTGTTCCCCATGGATGAACTATGTTCACCAGTTATGACTCTTAGGGGGAACTTCACAAAAGATCGTCAGTGGCATCTATTGGTACCTGTTGGACATTACCTAAAAATTTAGCAACCAACAGATGCTATTCTTATACCTGTTGGTCATGCCCAGGTAGTTACATGTAAAATAATTACACAGAGTTTGAAAATTTCAAGATGTTTGCCCACCTGTATAGTGCCCTTCACTCTCCTCTCCAGCTCTCCAAATATTATCTATAATTCAAAGACCAGTTCAGTCCTACAGGCATATTCCCAGAATAACTTCCCTGAAAATATTGCTTAAATTAATGAAGAACATCTATGGGCAATGCATCTTCAGTAAGATCTAGTGGAAAAAAAGAAACGAAGAAATTTCAATACAATGTGATGAAGATTTTAAATTATTTCTCTCTTGCGAATTTCCATTGCTTGTTTGAACATTCAGGAGAATAGTACTCCTTTCCCATTAAATGTATAAATAAATGTAAGAATGAAGGTTGGCCCTCCCTCCAAATTCATTAAACATTAAATTTTTTAAAGTAAAAGATATGAGGGCTGTAAAAAAATTAAAATTTGTAATTACTTCCAATATAGAAATAATAATTGAAATAGATAAAAACACAACCAAATAGAAATGGATATTGCTGAAAATCATCTTTTTTTTTTTTTTTTTTTTTTTTTTTTTTTTTGAGACAGAGTCTCGCTCTGTGGCCCAGGCTGGAGTGCAGTGGCGCGATCTCCACTCACTGCAAGCTCCGCCTCCCGGGTTCACGACATTCTCCTGCCTCAGCCTCCCCAGTAGCTGGGACTACAGGCGCCCGCCACCATGCTCGGCTAATTTTTTTGTATTTTTAGTAGAGACGGGGTTTCACCGTGTTCGCCAGGATGTTCTCGATCTCCTGACCCTGTGATCCGCCCGTCTCGGCCTCCCCAAGTGCTGGGATTACAGGCGTGATCCACCGCGCCCAGCCTAAAAATCACCTTCTTAATTAAATTAGTATCAAAAGTGAAATTACTGTTCTATCCATATTGGTGACATTACTTCTTAAATTATTCAAATGAAAATATATTCTACGGCCGGGCGCGGTGGCTCACGCCTGTAATCCCAGCACTTTGGGAGGCCGAGGGGGCGGATCACAGGGTCAGGAGATCGAGAACATCCTGGCGAACACGGTGAAACCCCGTCTCTACTAAAACTGCAAAAAAATTAGCCGGGGGTGATGGCGGCGCCTGTAGCCCCTGCTACTCGGGAGGCTGAGGCAGGAGAATGGTGTGAACCCGGGAAAGTGGAGGTTGCAGTGAGCCGATATCGCGCCACTGCACTCCAGCCTGGGTGACAGAGCCAGACTTTGTCTCAAAAAAAATAAAAATAAAAATAAAAAGAACATATATTCTACCTGTGAGTTCAGGAAAAATTGACCATAAAGGAATGGTATCATACACAAACAAATATAGCTCACAGTTTTCGCCTAGCAATGAAGTGTTTACAGAACAAGTTACAGATTATTCTGCAATACGAAACAATTCTAAAGTGTTTTTAATCTTAAAATTCAAATTGAAGTGAAATGATGTTCTTATTTCAGCAATGAATACAGAAGTGAAATGACTTGATTTTTCTGACGACTGTATTTTTCAGTGTTCATCTGGGTTTAATACTTTAAAGATTCCCTTTTATTCCTTAACTAATATTCTGTTTGTGAATGTAAACACCTTTTTCAGTTCCACTTACTCTGCAGAAGGACCCTTCCACATCAAGGATTAACACAATATGCATCATGGGTTCAAAAAGTTCAATTTGCAGCTCTCCTTAGCAAATCATGAGAACCATCTGGACTGACTGATGTGGAGATTGAAAGTAACTGATCCTGCAATTGAGAAGCTTTTTGAAACATGAAATTAAACAAGATGATATTAAGCATTCTGAAGTTCATCAGAGTGGCACATCAAATGTGTTACTAGCTGTTCATTTTCCTTCGTATTTTTATGAAGACCCTTGACTAGCAGAATGGAACAGAAACAGAAGGTAAAATAGCGAGTATTGATGCAGTGATCAAAGACACACAGCTGGTTTACTTTGTTATAATAAGCATTTTATGTGGTACATGAAGACTTTGATCCCTTGATAAATGTCATTTGTAGGTGAGCAATTATTAATAGGATTGTAAGACTTAATATGCAAGGATAACCATTAATACAAGTAGACTCTTGTAAAGTGAATTAGCAATCATTTTACTTATGAATAAACACATACTATTTCAGGTCATTTTCTTATTGTTTCTTGAAAAAAGTCTTTTATAAGTCCAGTTAAATGTTATCTAATTTTCGCATCATATTTCATGGTTAACAAGGCTTATTTTCTTTCTTTACTGATTTTAAAAGCTAAATTTCACTGGGGATATATCTTTTGTTTAAGGCTGGGTAACTGATAACCTAAGCCAAGACCCAAAGTTTGTTATTTTCTTTATTTCCAGCACACAATATTTTCCATCATGGTATATAACATCTTGCTAAAGAAGCAATGTTTTTTTAGCAAGACAATTGAAAAGCATGAACATTGGTTTACTAGAAAGATTTTTATTGTTCCATATTATTTACAACTATTTGCTTATTTCCATGTATAAAATGGCATTGATTCAATAGACTTCTTCCACATTTGCATGATATTCAGCTATACCACTAACTCAGGCACTATCCATATGACTCCAGAATTAAAGCAATATCTGACAAGAGGGTCCAGTGTGACCTCCCAACTGAATTAGAAGATAGGCATTTTGTGATTTGAGGAAGACATCCTGTGAATTTACAAATGTCCAGGAAGTGATACAAAAGAAAAACAAAAGACTTTAGTCTAGTTAAAAGTAGTGCTACTATTTCTTGAAATACAGAAAGCTGTAATAAGTATCATTCCGAAATCTGGGGATAAGGTACAGAAAATGGCATCTCCCAATATAATCTTGGACATATTTGTCATTAAGGAACACAATGAAATATGACAAATTGTACAGCAACTTTTAAAAATTGCTAATAACACCTTCCTTTCTTGTTCAGATGATGCTCTGAGACATTGCCATTTATTTTGACTGCCTCTTTTAAACAAACTTCCACTTAGGAACTTTAAAACCACCTATAAACCAATAGTCACAAAATAAGTGGGGAACTCAGTGTCTAAGCATTGTTGTTCTGCCAGACACAGTACTGTGCACTTACATAAATGCTATGATTTGAGCATGACAATAATGAAATAGGAATTGTACTTTTATTCCATTTTTACAGGTGAAAGAAATTGAGATCTATAAAATAAATCAAATAATATGTTCAAATTCATAAGGGTTTTGATTTTAGAACTTTTAGATTTTTTGTTTAATACCTATTATTTTTAAATAATTCGACTCAACTCAGAAGTTAAAAAATACTAAAAGGAATGACCGTGTTATTTTCAGCCAGCTTTTCCCAATGATTACATCTAACTTAACCTAGTACATTGCCAAAGTCAGGAAATTGACATTGTTTCTATACCATTAACTCAGGTTCAGACCCTATTCATATTTTGAAGGATTTTACATGTACTCTTGTGTAGGTGTGTGTGAGTGCATGTGTGATGTGTGTATAGATCTATGAAGTGTGGATTTATGTAACCATTACCGTAATCTGGATGCAGAACAGCTCTATCACCACAAAGAAAGTGTAACATGTTTTCAGGTTATCCCGCACTAATCACATCTTCCAACCAACCCTAACCCTTGGCAGCCACTGATCTGTTCTCCATCACTAGGATTATGCTATGTAATTCAGGTATTTTTGAAGCCAAAACTCATGAGGTTGCAAAATAAATAATGTTTTATAAAATGTTATTTTCAGTCTTTATAAATGGCACACTGTAGCACATATTCCAATGTGCTATACATGTGTAGGTGGCAAAGTTTGAACATGGATCTAAGTGCCTGAATGTAAAAAATATTGTACACTTTTATCACAACATCCCCATTTGTAATCTTTTCCCCCAAAAGCTAGTAGTAGTGATGTTTGCTTTCTCTTATTTAAACTATCAGAATTATAGTCATTACTAATTGAAAGTGTGTTTGAAATAATGCCTGATTGCACTTACATAAGGTATCTAAAATAGTTAAACGCCTAGAAACAGAGTAGAATACTGGTTGCCAGGGACTGGAAGGAGGGGAAATGGGGGTTGCTATTCAATGGGTATAAAATTCAGTTATAACAGATGAATAAGTTCTGGAGGTATGCTGTCAACAGAGCACCTATAGTTAACAAGATTGTATTGTGCAGTTAAAAATTTATTAAGAGGATATGTCTCATGTTAAACATACCTATTTAATTAACAGAAAAAAGCATGGAATATTTTATGCATAAAAATTACATATATGCCTGAATTTCACATTTCGTTTCACAAATTGAACTGGTGCTGAAAAGGTATTTTTATATTGAAAAACATCTAGCTGAAGGAGAAGTTACAAATGAGGGATCATTCATAAATAAAATATCATCCTAGGGACTGCTGTTTTTCTATTTTGAATGCCCTCCACAATTAGTCTTACTAATTACTTTGACTCATTGCAAAATAATGATTTCTCAAGAGACAATAGAGAGTAGAGAATAAGTCCATTCTTGAGAAAATTTGTAGTTAGTCAAAGTAATTTTTCATCCTCTTTTCTTATTTAAACCTCAAGTACTCTCTGAGACTCTCTGCTCTTCTTTTCTAGTGTAAAATATGCCAGCTATCCAGAGAGTCAGGGCTTTCTCTAACCACTCCTCTCTAGAGATGTCCACAGACTTTTACTCAGCTAAACTGTCCAGTTGTCTGTCTTCATATCAAATTCACAAGACCTGTGGACCATTCTCTTAGGCCCTTGCGGGGCAGTGCATAATATATTCCATGCTAATTATCTAATGAAGTTCACTAAGTTAATATTTTATTATACCACATAAAATATTCTTAGATCTAACGGTACAAAAATTTCCAATTATGGGCCGGGCACGGTGGCTAGCACCTGTAATCCCAGCACTTTGGGAGGACGAGGTGGGCAGATCATGAGGTCAGGAGATCTAGGCCATCCTGGCTAACACTGTGAAACCTCATCTCAACTAAACATACAAAAAAAGCTGGGAATGGTGGCAGGCACCTGTAGTCCCAGCTACTTGGGAGGCTGAAGCAGGAGAATGGCACAAACCCGGGAGGTGGAGCTTGCAGTGCACCCAGATCAGGCCACTGCACTCCCACCTGGGTGACAGAGCGAGACTCCGTCTCAAAAAAAAAAAAAAAAGAAAGAAAATCCAATTAAGTCACTCCTTTGAATTACATCTAAAGGCTAATTTAAAGAGGGTATCACAAAAATAGAAATGATAGTGACAGAAAATGGTCCCAATCTTCACTGCACTGTTGCTGAGACCACCTTGCCATTCATGATTATAGAATGCCTTTCAGGTAACATAAAAAGAGCCAGTGTTAAAATGGAACCTTACTACACCCATGTGTAACAGGCAGGACCTCTATTATTATTCATAGTTTACAGATGAAGCAGTTAGATTCGGCCCAGGTCACTGGCTTATTAAATGACAGGCTAAGACAGAACCAAGTTTTATTCTCAAATAAGACCATAAAGAAGAGGATTGATCCAAATGAATTATAAACATTTCTTACAGCCCCAGTAACAATAATTGATAAGCTAATGATTTCTTTAATAAAAATCTGATAGGACAAGTAGAATGTAACAGAATCAACATGATCTGTTAATCAGATTTGGGTAGTAGTTGGTAGCTAAATTTTGGATACTCATGGACATAAAGATGACAATATTTATGACTTTAAAGATGACCATTCCACAGTTTCAGAATTTCTACAGAGAAAGAGATGAAGGAGCTTTCTGAAGTGATTGAAACTGTGTGAAGATGAATTATTTGATTGATAAACTGCTATCATTCTAAATTGACTTTGATTTCTGAAAAAAAAAGTCCATAAGGATGAAATATGTATTGAATGGAAATCATATTTTGTTTTTCCATTTTTTACCTAATAAAAAAATCAGAAAAACAGATTTAAAAAAAAAAAAAGAAAAGATGACAATAATAGACAATGGAGACTACTAGAGGCAGTAGGGAGGGCAGCCAGGGTTGAAAAACTACAGGGTACTAAGCTTCATACCTGCGTAATGAGATCCATCATACCCCCAAACCTCAGCATGGCACAAAATACCCAGGAAACAAACCTGCCTGCACACCCCCTGTATCTAAAATACAATTTGAACTTAAAAAAAAAAAAAAACTAAAAAATAAATAGAGCATATCATTACTATTTGAGTAGGACATTGTTTTAATTTGGGCTGCCATAACATATTTCCATAGAATAGGTAGTTTAAATGAAAGAAATATACCTTCTCACAAGTCTAGAGGCTAAATGTGTCCAAGATCAAGGTGCTGTCAAGTTGGTGTCTTCTCCAGCCTCTCTCATTGGCTTGTAGAGGGCTATCTTTTCCACGCATCTTCACTTCATCTTCCCTCTGTACCTGTTTGTGTTCAAATTTCCATTTTAGCTTAATTTAGCTTTACCTCTTTAAAGATCATGTCACTGGTGTGAGCAAGACTCCGTCTCAAAAAAAAAAAAAAAAAAAAAGGTCACACAAATACTGTCACTGTATTTTAGGTACTGGGAGTTAGGAACTCAGCATATGAATTTTGAGTGAACACATAAGGCAAGGGTGAAATAGAGCGATTATTTAAAAGGCTATTGCATTATCTAAAGGAAAAATGTTTTCTAATTGGACTAGAACACGGGTTATGAGATTCAGTAATTATAAAAGTTATATAAAGAAAGGAATTATACTGCTTATCAATGAATTATGCTTTTTTTCATGAACTCCTCCAAACATTTTAGATTCCCTACCGTTTTCCCCCATGCTAACTATAATCCATGCATTAGGTCACCCAACTGGATATTCAAAAGATAGAATTCAATGTTGGTGTGTCTGGTTCCAAAGATCACATTCTGTCCTTCATAGCGTGCTTCCTGGAGGTTGACTTTTATCCTCCTAGAGTTATTTAATAGCAAGTGAATAAATATATGTTAATTAGGAAGCCTTTGATCATAGAGTGATTATATATGTTTTCCTAAAGATTATAATGTATATTTACTTTGCTTTTATATAGAATACATATCAGTAGTAACTAGACTTGAATTGAGGCTCTTTGTACAACAGTTCTTTATTTAGTCTCTATTGTTTATCGGGTTTTATAATAAATACTGGGAGGAATCAGAAGTGACTGTCTTTGCTTTGAGGGAATTTCCCATGATGTTGAGAAGAAAGGTAATATGCACACACAAATATGGTATTTGCCATGAACCAAATGAGTTAGCTGACAAATCGTGCTAGAGGAGTTCAGATGAAGAAAGCAGACAATCACCCCAGGCTTAGAAAAAGGAAAAAAGGATGAAGCTTCACTTCCAAGAATCTACAAATCCAATTTAAAAAAAGACAAAACCTAATAATACCATGTTACAAAAGTAGACTTCTTTTATTCTAGGTAGGCAAGGGTCTTCTTTTCTGAAGTCCTGTGTGAATCTTAGTCTTACGGTTTTAGGTTTCCAAAGATTGCTATTACATAAAAACACAGAGAGCATCCTGTGTTTTTCCTTCCTAGCAGTCTTCACATTTTCATTTTGTTTGTTTTTTTAACAGCAGCATCAGTTGGTAATTGGCAAGCATCAGGAAAGCAGGGATGACTTATATCTGTTTTCATTCCATTTTCACTCCTTCAGCACATAGAAAATAGAGTGAGAAAGAAGTCAGTAGATTAGGTTCAAAGGCATAAAATGTGGCAAGAATAGCAATCAGGTAAGACATTTGCGTAAAATGAGATGATTGCAGGGTAGTTTTAAAAGTCATTTCCCTGATGAAAATATGGACTGTTGTGCACACTATTTCATAGACTTTGTGTTTGTTAAAGGTCTTAACCAAAAATTATCAAAGATTTCTCATATTAATAAATGTCAATAACATCATATTAATGGCTCTATAAAGACCTTATTCTGTGATTGTATCATAATTCAACAAGTGCCCTATAGTTGAACACTTAGACTCTTTCTGATTATTTCTTTACAAAAAATGCTATATTATACATTTTTGTATGTACTTTTAAGATATGAAATTGGTAGGGCAAGAGATGTGAATAAATGTAAGGTCTTTGATAAATACTGTCAGAATTCTCTCCATAGAGGATATGATAAAGCATCTTTCCATTTGAAGGAACAAGAATAACTGCTATGTGCTTCTGAGACTTCCAGTACTTTTTTGGTTTTGAGTTTTATTGTTGTTTATTTGGTTTTTTGGAGGTTTTCTGTTTTGTTTTATAAGTAGGTTTCAGTATTACTTAGTGATCAGTCATGGTGGATATTTGAAGAATAATTTCTCTCTTTCGGATTATTCCTCTAACACTACAAGCAAGTATCACTGTGTTCTTTCTCTAAAGGAAAATATAAAGCATAGACAAATTAAATGCTGCTCAAATTCTAAAACTTTGAAAACACAACAATGGAGAAAACAAATAGAAAGTTTGTAGCTACTCAATGACAAGCATTGAGTGAATCCCAGTATGCCTATTTTTGCATAGAATGAAAAAAGACACAGCAGGTTCCTTTGAAACATCAAAGTGAGAAAATTGACTACAGCTTTAACAGCCTTCAAAGAAATTTTGGCAGAATGAAAAAGTATGCATAATTGAGAAAAGTACCCTAATCTGTAGAATAAAATAGGTATAAAAAGAGGCTAAACAAAAATGCTGCTGCCTGTTCTTTCCACAACAATTTTCCACCTGTCCCTGACTGCTGTGTTTAGGGAATCCAAGTTTAGAGCTGAAAAAAATAGGAGGTTGGAGAGTTTAGGACGAAGGCAGTGTAGGGCTGTGTAAATTGCAGAGAACTTGGAGCCGGAAGACTTGAGCGGCATGCAATTGTGGGTGGGCTATGAAATCGGGGAGCCTGGCTTTAAATCCCAACTCAGACATGTACTAATCCTATGATCCCAGGCAAATACCATATCCCCTCTTTGACTCAGTTTCTACATTTTTAAATAGAGATAAAAATAGTGCTTTATGGCTGGGCGCAGTGGCTCAAGCCTATAATCCCAGCACTTTGGGGGGCCGAGGTGGGCGGATCACGAGGTCAAGAGATCGAGATCATCCTGGCTAACACGGTGACACCCCATCACTCTCCTAAAACTGCAAAAAATTAGCCGGGCATGGCGGGCGCCTGCAGTCCCAGCTACTCGGGAGGCTGAGGCAGGAGAATGGTGTGAACCCGGGAGGCGGAGCTTGCAGTGAGCCGAGATCGCGCCACTACACTCCAGCCTGGGCGACAGAGCGAGACTCCGTCTCAAAAAATACATAAATAAAATAATAAAAACAGTGCCTTACTTTCTCAGTGCCCGACTCATATTATTTATTAAATATTAGCCAGTGTTTTATTATATAACTAGATTGGAACTGGACACGTCACCTTACTTTGTGTCTCAATTTCTTCAACTGTAAAATGAAGTAGTTAGACAATGTGAGCATGTGATATCACAACCAGATGTGAAAGTCTGTGGTCCTGTCAGAACAGCTTAGAGTAGGTTTGGAAATTATTTGAAACCAGCAAAGTGAATATGAAAATAAAGAATTTGAAGCACAGTAGGAGAGAAAAGGAGAGAGGAGAAATAAAAAAAGACACTTTTACAGAAGGATTTTTTATATCTGCATTTATCCTCTGAAACTATAATTATATCAAATATATGATTGATTGCATAGGCAATAAAGTTACTCTAAAATAGTCATTTGTGCACTGCAAGAAGAGTGGCTTTTTCCAACTTCCTTTTGTAAGCCAAAAAGTGAATGAGTCAGATCTCAAGTGATTTAGAGATTTTGCTTTGCAAGGTGGAGGATACTTGCAAAGGGAAAATAGGAGGTTGGAGAGTTTAGGACATAGGCAGTGTAGGGCTGTGTAAATTGCAGAGAACTTGGAGCCGGAAGACTTGAGCGGCATGTAACTGTGGGTGGGCTATGAAATCGCGGAGCCTGGCTTTAAATCCCAACTCAAACATTTACTAATCCTATGATCCCAGGCAAATACCATATCCCCTCTTTGGCTCAGTTTCTACATTTTTAAATAAAGATAAAAATAGTGCCTTACAGCCCGGAAAAAGAAGCACAAGTCACAAGTAGGCGGTGTCCCGTGCTTTTTCTAAAGAGGGCTTCGGGAACTTCAATATTTAAAGGAGAAAGAGCAAGCAGGCAGGAAATTAAAACCAGGGAGGAAAAGAAAGAGAGAGAGTAGGCAAGGAAGCTAATTGCTACATTCTTGCGAGGCTCTGATTAGTTCTCACTGAGTCTATATGTTACATGTGGCAAAAAAAAAAAAAAAAAAGGAAAGAGTCAGTTGTGCATTCATCCTCGCTCTCAGTAAATCTACATTTTACGTAAGTTAAAGTAAGCATGTGAAATTACAGCTATCTGTTTGGGAACAAAAGGATGGCAATTTTTGAATGACTCAGGTTCCAAGCTTAATTTTTCTTTGTCATAGTGAGTTTGGGGTCCCGAGATTTTATTTTCCTTTCACACTTTCTCCCAATATAAAGCTTCCTCATAGACGCCTTCTTTTTTCAAACATTTACAACCCTCGTGGTTTTCTCTCCTTTTAAGTACAGAAAAACATAATACTGTGTAATAATCTTATCTGTCTTAAATACAAGACTGCTTAGGATTCACTTAAAATTTAAAAATGGCTCCACATTCCTGGTTTTCAGCTGGATTGTGATTTCCACCACAAATCAGAGCTTTTTAACATTGAGTTTGAGTTTCACAGACCCAGTAAAGTGGAAATATAGACTTTTTCTTAAGACAGTGTTATGACAGTCCAAAGAATCATGGCCAAACTTAATTACCTGTTGTAAACATCATTGCAGTTTTTTACTGAACTATCAGACACTTTCCAGGGCTTATCACAACGTATACTCTAAGTAAATATTATGGGTCCAGGCACACTGGCCCAGGCCTATAATCCCAATGCTTCGAAAGGCCAAAGCAGGAGGATTGCTTGAGGCCAAGAGTTTGAGACCTGCCTGGCCAACATACCACAACCCCATCTCCAAAAAAAATTTTTTTTTTTAAATTAGCGAAGCATGGTGGCAGGTGCCTGTAGATCTAGCTACTTGGGTGGCTGAGATGGGAGGATCACCTGAGCCCAGGAGTAAGGTTACAGTGAACTATGTTCACACCACTGCACTCCAGCCTGGGTGACAGAGTGACACCCTGATTCTAAAAATAAAAAATAAATTAAAAACGCATAAATACGTAAATAAGTATTATGGAATCAGCAAATAAATACATTGAATAAATGATTGAGTAAAATTACTTGGTAATGAGGCCTTTCTTGTCTATCCTTACACAAAATAAATCCCCAGGCCCCCACATCCCCCTTACTATTCATGTTTTCCTCCATACCATTCATAGTCATGTTGTACTACATATGTATTTGTTTATGGTCTTTCTCTTGCTGCTAGAATGTAAACTCCATGATAGAAGAGACGTTGTTGGTGTTTTCCTTTGTATTTTTTTCACTGCTTAATTCCCACTGCTTACAGTAAACATACAATAAATATTTTACTATATGGATATTTAAGCAAGTCACTTCCCTTGATTTCTTCAAATTATTTATGTCACTTTGAAAGTAAAATCTCTCTTCTATACATCATTTTTCCTTCAATCTTCACTTTTAATATCTGTCACCGGCAAACTTAACAAGTCTGCTCTTTGTCCAGGTCAACAATGAGAATTTTTAAGCACTTTATTCAATAAGTACTGAGTGCTCCTCCATAATGGACACTCTACTATACATTTCTGCCTTACTTGTGGAATGTATTCAATGTAATTACGCCACACACATAGACGTCCAGATCCTTGTGTCAAACTTACTTTCCTTGGCTTTGTGGGAGAACATGTACTTTTATGAAGCTCAGTTTAAGGCAAATGTTTCATGAAAATACAAAACTGATGGATATATGTATGCAGGGGTCCTTCTTATACGTCTTTTATAAACAATGAGGTTGTATTTCTCCTTTAGTATTTAATGTGTTTCATCAGATAATGCCCTACAAGTTTTATCAAAGCTTTCTGTCCACGTTTTTTTTTTTTTTTTTTTTTTTTTGAGACGGAGTCTTGTTCTGTAGCCCGGGCTGGAGTACAGTGGCCGGATCTCAGCTCACTGCAAGCACCGCCTCCGGGGTTTATGCCATTCTCCTGCCTCAGCCTCCGGAGTAGCTGGGACTACAGGCGCCCGCCACCTCGCCCGGCTAGTTTTTTGTATTTTTTTAGTAGAGATGGGGTTTCACGGTGTTAGCCAGGATGGTCTCGATCTCCTGACCTCGTGATCCACCCGTCTCGGCCTCCCAAAGTGCTGGGATTACAGGCTTGAGCCACCGCGCCCGGCCCTGTCCACGTTTTGAGGTTGTATGAGAGTGAAAAAAAACTGCAGTCTGCTGCTTCACTAATAAAACTAGGACAAAGGCCATTTAAACTTAAATATGTGAAAAACTTGCTTTTATTTCAAGCATTTTAAATGTCTAAATTTGGACTGGAGTAAAGACATTTCATAGAAAAAACAGAAATATTTGTACTTGTTTATTTTTCAATCTTGATAACTTTTAATAGTTTACAGCCACAGTGGCAGCTTTTACATGTGTACATGTGTTTAAATATAGTTTCATACCATAAATAGCCATGTGGCAAAATACCCGCCTCTAGGCAAAAAAAAACAAAAAAAAAAAAAAAAAAACCTTTGCCATTACATAAACACCTTTAAGTAATACTGAAAATAGATGTGAGGTAACTTTTTATCTAAAGTGACTGTAGCCAACATTAAGACATATTCACTGTAACAATTCAAGTTTTAAAATCCTTGTTTTATAACTCTAAAATGTGCCTTTTTTAAAAAACACATCTTTACATTTATTGCTATTGTACATTTATTTGGCAGGAAACAGGGATGTTTGATGTCTTGCAATGATAAAATTATCCTATTCAATAGAATATTATCTCACATTCTGCATGACTTTTGAACATTCTATAAGACAATTACATAAGAGAAAAACCAATTTGTAGATATCTGAGTGAGTACAACCATTTAATAAATGTGAATAAAAACATTTCCGAACATTTTAATATACACTGCATTTTCTGATAGTAAGATTTTAGGTTAAAATAAGATCACAATTTAAAAAGTTTACCATTTTGAAAAAAATCATATCACTGTTTGCAATGCCATTTTCATACTTGAGATGCTAGTCCAACATATTGCTTATCCATTTGCTTTTGTTTGATTTTATTGTTATTAGATTCATGATAATGCTAAAATACACACACGCACACACACAATTACTTCGGTATTTTTTTTTTATTAAAAGCCCAAAGAAAAGTGGTGACAATGTTCAGTTGAAATTTTGAAATTGGGTTTTATAATTCTGCCCACGTAGCAAAAGTTGAAATGGTCGATGAAGATGTAGTTTTTGAAATAATGCAGCAAGTAGTAAAATCAACAAAACCAAGTGAAAATTATACAAGGAAACACAATAATAAGTTAACAAAGGAATTATATATATAATACACTTTTTCTTTGTGTTGACAAGACATGATTAAATCCTTTTTAATATTTCCCATCTCATAAATAAATAAGCTTGCTTGTTAATACTTTGTCTAACTCTAATTTTTATTCTGTTACCAATGTCAGTAATACTTTATTTTTCATTATTTCTCTTATAAAGTGACTTCTGAACTTCCTAGTTTGTTTAAACTATCACAAGGTCAGAAAACCAAACACAGCATGTTCTCACTCATAGGTGGAAATTAAACAATGAGAACACTTGGACACAGGGCAGGGAACATGATACACCATACACCACAGCCTGTCATGGGGTGGGGGGCCGGGAGGAGGGATAGCCTTGGGAGAAATACTTAATGTAAATGATGAGTTAATGGGTGCAGCAAACCAACAGGGCACATGTAAACATATGTAACAAACCTGCACGTTGTGCACATGTACCCTAGAACTTAAAGTATAATAAAAATAAATACATAAATAAAATTAAATTAAAAGGTAAATGCAAACATATTAATCATAAGTAAATGAAATATCTGATGATCTCATTATGTCTGGTAGTAATGTCATCTCTGAGTACTTAAATATTCATCTATATATTCCTTTGCTAAATTTCCCTTTATTTCTCTTTTATATTAAACTTTTTTTTAGAGAGCGCAACTCCAAATCATCTTTTATTAATGTAGAAAGGTCATATTTAGCAAAAGACACAAGGCAGGGAAGTGTCAGACCTGAGGCCTGAGCCCGTGCTGAGGGAGAAGGAGGCTCGGGGCACGTGGGAGAAGTGCTGGGAAGGGCTGAGTGGTGGGGGCCGCAGAAAGTTCCAGTGGGCAACACTGTGGGCAGGTCATGGGTGGGACTCACGGGGACCTCGCTGCTAACTCTTGTTGCGTTGGCAGAGTGGGGTGGGGGGAAGGGAGGATCGTTAGTGCTGCCACCTGGAGTGAGAGCCGCCCCTTGGTTCCTGAGGGCACCATCAAGGGACACAGGACAGGAAGCCCAGGATGGTTAGTGCAGCTAGGGATGAGGGCCAGGGAGAAGCAGGTGCTCTGGAGTGGCCGGGAAAAGTCCAGACACGGAGGCTTAGGAGCTTCCTGTTAAGTGGGTGGGTTCCGCCCTGTCTCTGCCAGGCACTCTGACTAGGGATGGATGATCTCTCTCTTCAGGTGCTCCGTGGTGCTCTTGCTGCCAGCAAAGGTGGTCCGGATCCCTTTGCCCATCTCCCCTGTGACCGACAGCAGTTCCGTGTGGGTGCTCTGGCAGCCCTGGGCGCCAGGTGGTGTCATGGCCTGCATGCAGCCGATGGAGGCGGTCCAAGGTCGTTAAATAGCGGTTTGAAAGGGACAGCAGCTTCTGGCACCGAGCCCGATGGCGACGGGACGCTTCCTGTAGGGACCGGGGTGCCCAGCCCAGGGGTGCTGGAGCCGGGGGTGCTGCTGGGGGCAGGTGTGATGGGTTTGTAGGACATCCTCAACTCCTGGGTGCTGGGGATGCCAGCAGGCCGCTCCTCAGGGGTTGGCTGCCTGGCCACTCAGCAGAGAGCTGATTTGCAAGCTGGCTGCACGCCCCCTACCAAATCTGTGTTGAACTTTTTAACTGCAATTTTTATTAATCTAAATACAGTTCAGATATTCTCGATGAAAATTTCACATATTAGTTAGTTGAGACATACTAAAATGTAAAATACACAATGGATTTCAAAGGTTTCATATGAAAAAAGAATGCAAACTATCTCTAGTAATTTTTACATTGATTACATGTTGATACAGTATTTTGGATATATTGAGTTAAAATATGCAATTATTTTTTTTAAAAAATCTATGCTACATTTTTGTTAAAAAATTTAAATAAACTATGAAATTACTTCTTGGGATAGAAAAGGGGACATTATTAAATATTTACCTAAATTTTTTTCAAGAACATATCTTTAACAAAAACATTATCAAACAAAACGAAAGTATTTTAATTTTGAATAGGTAAAATAAACTTATTCCTGCTGGAATTCAATCCTGGTATGATTTCTTTTTTACGCATTTGAGGACTCTGTTTATAACCCAGATAAAACATAAAGCTTATGAAACTCCTCTGAGAATGTCGAACACAAATTACCTGTATAGATATCAGGGTGCAGATGATGCTGAGGCCGGGCTGGCTGAAGAAGAGCAGGATGAACATGCTGTACTGGCACCGGGGCTGGCCCCAGGTCACCCGCCCTTCATGTACGTGGCAATGGTCACCTGGCTCACCAGCAAAGTGAACAACAGGTCGGTGGCGGCCAGCCGCATACCAGTGTGTAGAAGGCGGTCTCCTTCTGCTCCTCGCGCGACTTGCACAGCAGCACGATGGCCACCAGGTTGCCCACCACTCCAAAAATGGACGGTCCCAAGCTGTCCAGCAGATTGGGCTCCAGGTGAGGGACACATTGACCTGGGAAGCGGTTAACATGACGGTGGCTGGTGGTGTGCAGCCCTGGAGTGTGAAGCTGAGTCTGGGGTGATGGAAGAGAGACAAAGCCTCCATGAGTGAAATGACCACCTGCAGGATGTCAGAGCCACGCCCAGGAAACGGGATGCTAACATGACAAGGGAGGACCTCAGTCCCACTCTCTGGATTGCAACCACTTACCAACTGCAGCCACCCAAATCTCCAGGCTCGCTCTGCTCCTGCCAGCGGCACACCATTGCTGATCTTAATATGTATAAACTGAGCCTCACATTCCTCTTCCTCTCCCCCCCCCCCCCCCCCCCACGCCTATCTCACTACTCTGACAAGAGCCATCTTCAGGGAAAGGTAACTCCCTAGTATTATTCCTGACAGATTCTGAGTTAATAAAATGCTCACGGAAACCCTGGAAGACAATTTGGAGAGTGTTCTCTTTCCTCCGTGGCTCCGCCAGCAGTGCCCCATCTCTATGCCTTCTACCCAATGGCCCAAATCCCATGTCACGTGTACCGGCCCCAGTGGTGGCCTCTGCACAACCCCCCATGGTCAGCCCTCAGCTGTCCTGGACCAGCCTCCAGCCTGCCTTCACCTCCTCCTGCTCAGCCTGGAAAGTGCCAGGGCTTTGGCTTCTGAGAGCCAGGTCTCAATGGCTGCGATTTAGGGATCTGAGGTCAGAGTGGCCAGTTTTCAAAAACGTGGGAAACAAGAGGGCCAGCAGGATGGATCTGGAAAGAACAGTGCTGGGTTACTTGTTCGATTTTTTTCCTTCCTTCAAACATGAATACCAGCTTTGCTGTGCCCCCCCCCCCCCCCCCCCCATGTAGGCTGTGGGAGGACAGCTTCCAGGTGTGAGCCGCACGCACAGGTGGCAGGAAGCCTGGGTCCCGGCTCTGGCCGCTGTCCGCCCCAGCCGCTAGCAGCGTCAGCAGCTACTGATGTTGGTGGCTGCCGCTCACTGGCATTTATAAAGTACTCCACCGTTGGCTGGGTGCAGAGGCTCATGCCTGTAATCCCACCACTTTGGGAGGCCAAGGCGGGTGGATCACCTGAGGTCAGGAGTTGGAGACCAGCCTGGCCAATATGGCAAAACCCTGCCGCTACTAAAAATACTAGAATTGGCCGGGCGCGGTGGCTCAAGCCTGTAATCCCAGCACTTTGGGAGGCCGAGACGGGCGGATCATGAGGTCAGGAGATCGAGACCATCCTGGCTAACACGGTGAAACCCTGTCTCTACTAAAAAATACAAAAAACTAGCTGGGCGAAGTGGCGGGCGCCTGTAGCCCCAGCTACTTGGGAGGCTGAGGCAGGAGAATGGCGTGTACCCAGGAGGCGGAGCTTGCAGTGAGCTGAGATCCGGCCACTGCACTCCAGCCTGGGCGACAGAGCATGACTCCGTCTCAAAAAAAATAAATAAATAAAAAATAAAAAAATAAAAATACTAGAATTAGCCGGGTGTGGTGGCGGGTGCTTGTAATCCCAGCTACTGGGGAGGTTGAGGCAGGAGAATCGCTTGAACCCGGGAGGCGAAGGTTACAGTGAGCCGAGATCAGGCCATTGCATTCCACCCTGGGCAAAATGAGCGACACTCTGCCTCAAAAAAACAAAACAAAATGAAACAACAAAAACCCCTGCTCCTCCACCCCCTAGCATCAGAATACAGCAGAACATTTAGGTACCCACAGAACATAAACCAAGATGGTCTGTGTCCTGCATTTTAACAAACATTAGAGTTTTAAAAGAACTGAAATCATGTAGAATGTATCCTCCAGCCAAAATGGCATCCAATTCAAAATAAAAAAGTAAGATAACAGCAAAATCTTAAATACTTGAAAGATAAACAGCACACAGTTTTGTTGGTTTTTTCTTTTTTACATTTTTATTTATTTTATTTTAAGTTCTGGGGTACATGTGCAGGATGTGCAGGTTTGTTACACAGGTAAATTTGTGCCATGGTGGTTTGCTATACATACCAACCCATTGCCTTGGCATTAAGCCCAGCATGCATTAACTATTTTTCCTGATGCTCTCCCTCTCCCGCCCCCATCCAGGGGCCCCATTGTGTGTTGTTTCCTTCCCTGTGTCCATGTGTTCTCATTGTTCAGGTCCTACTTATAAGTGAGAACATTAGGTGTTTCGCTTTCTGTTTCTGCTTAGTTTCCTGAGGATAATGGCTTCCTGTTCCATCCATATCCCTGCAAAGGACATGATCTCATTCTTTTTTTATGGCTGCATAGTATTCCATGTTGTATGTGTACCACATTTTCTTCATCCAGTCTATCATTGATGGACATTTGGATTGATTCCATGTCTTTGCTATTGTGAATAGCGCTAAACAGCAAGCACACTCCTAAGGGAAACGTCTCAAGGGAAACTATTAAATATATTAAACTGAATAAAAATACGACATATCACACTTGATTCAACACAGGTAAAGCCAGTGCTGGCAGGAAAATGTGTTTCACTAAATGTGTATGACGGAAAAGTAGAAATTTCTCAAATAAAACTTCAGCTATCACATCAAGAAAGTAGAAAATAGTAGCAAAATAAAACCAAAACAAATATAAGAAAGAAGCCCGAGCTCTGAGCGGCAGCCGTGGCCACCGGCAACAGCACCGCCACGAGTGTCTTGTGGGCTTTCCTCAGAGGAGCCTGTCAGCATCCTCCAGTTCCAGGCGCTCTAGCCCCTGTCCTGCTTCAAGAGGCTTTTTCCAACCAGAGGCCTCTCCTCCATAGCCTGAAGGCTCGGCCAATTCCCACGAAGTTTGCCGGGAACGCAAGGCTGTCACTGATATTCGTGGCACCAAGACTTGTGCGCAGGTTGCACACATTGGCCACTGTCTGTGCCACGTGCAATGACGCCGCCTGAGGCGCGCACACGCACCGCACGCGCACCCGCGTAACAGCTTGGCTAGCCTGTAACGGCTAGGCCTGGCTCTGCGTTCCTGGCTTGGCTTGGCGTTCCTCGCTTGGCTCGGCGTTAATCGCTTTGCCCGGTGTTTCTCGCTTGGATTGACGTTTCCTCCATCGCGTTCCTTTGCTGGGCTTGACCTTTTCGCTGCTGGGCTTGGCATTCCCTTGGCTGGGTTGGGTGTTTCCTTTGGGCGGGGCGGGGCGGGGGTTGGCCCTTCCTGGGGGGGGGGGGCGTGGGATCACCCCGGGTGGGCGTGGGCTTTCCCCGGCTGGGTGTGGGTTTTCCGGGGGGTGGGGTGGGCCGGGCTCCCCTGCTGGGGTTGGCAGGTTTTGGCTGGGATTGACCTTTCTCTTCAAACAGATCGGAAACCCAGAATTTCCTGCTAGTTGGTGAAACTGGTTGGTAGACGCGATGTGCTCGCGACTACCGGCCTCCCCTGGCTGTTCAAAGCAGATGGTGGCTGAGGTTTCTTCAATACCCGCTGCCTCCGCTGTGAAGAAGCCATTTGGTCTCAGGAGCAAGATGGGCAAGTGGTGCCACCACTGCTTCCCCTGCTGCAGGGGGAGCGGCAAGAGCAACGTGGGTGCTTCTGGAGACCAGGACGACTCCGCTATGAAGACACTTAGAAGCAAGATGGCCAAGTGGTGCTGCCACTGCTTCCCCTGCTGCAGGAGGAGCGGCAAGAGCAACGTGGGCACTTCTGGGGACCACCATGCCTCTGCTATGAAGACACTTAGGAGCAAGATGGCCAAGTGGTGCTGCCACTGCTTCCCCCGCTGCAAGGGGCGTGGGGAGAGCAACGTGGAAGCTTGGGAAGACTACGACGACAGCGCCTTCATGGAGCCCAGGTACCACGTCCCCAGCTGCAAGGGGCGCGGGGAGAGCAACGTGGAAGCTTGGGAAGACTACGACGACAGCGCCTTCATGGAGCCCAGGTACCACGTCCATGGAGAAGATCTGGACAAGCTCCACAGAGCTGCCTGGTGGGGTAAAGTCCCCAGAAAGGATCTCATCGTCATGCTCAGGGACACTGACGTGAACAAGACGGACAAACAAAAGAGGTAACCGGGCCTGGGCTGGGAGGAGGTGGGACGTGGGGGGATGATGGGGACATACCCTCCTGGAGGGATCGGGGTCCTGGCTTTCTGTTCCTCCGCAGGCCCCACACCACCCTGGGTGTGGAAACCTCAGAGAGGTCAGGGCACAGGCCCTTTATGAACAACAACACAGAAACAAAACTTTAGCTGATTTCCTATCCGATTATAATTTCCCTTATAGAGCACTAATAGACTGTATGAAAGTGATTTAACTCGCAAAATCAAGTCGATGCAGCAGATTATTTTTAATGTACACATTTTAAAACAATGTTCTATACATTATAGAAAGGTGTATATTGAGAACTAAGTCCCATAATATATCAACTTCTGGGCTAAATATTTTTCAAATAAAATCCAATATGGATTTGATATCAATGTACCCTATGTAAATATGTCCTTTACTGAGGAACCTTACAAGGAAACTGAAATGGGAAGATGGTTTGTGTCCTTGAATAGGAAGATTCGTTTTTCTTAAGATGTGAGCTTTTTCTGTGTTTATCACTTTTACGTAAGCCAAATAAAAATAGCAAAGTTTTAGCATTTTTACACTGCACATCCTGTATTTTATTGCTGTAATAAGTTAATTTTTAGTAACAGAATGGAAAAAGACTTGCTTTTCCAGATATCAAAATGTGAATGTGCTATTTCCACAAATTGTTTACTAACAACTGAAAAAATATCAATGAATAGAACAGAATAAGAAATCCGGAAATACCCAAATATATGTAAGAATTTAGCACTTGATAATGGTGATGTTTCATATTGATAAAGCAAGATTAATCATTAATAAATGAAATGCATGCTGTTTGGAGAAAACTAGCTAGATTTTTATGTCACAAAAGTAAGTTCCTGGAGTATAGATTAAAATTTTTAAATATACAAAAGGAGAAAAGTACCAGAAGAAAACACAAAAGCCTATTTATATATGCAACTATTTATTTATTTATTTATTTTTCTGGGACAAATCTCACTCTGTTGCCCAGGCTGGAGTTCAGTGGCGCAATATCAGCTCACTACAACCTCCGCCTCCCGGGTTCGAGCAATTCTCTGCCTCAGCCTATTGAGTAGCTAGGATTACAGGTGCCCGCCACCACACCTGGCTAATTTTTTGTATTTTCAATAGAGGCAGGATTTCACCATCTTGGCCAGGTTGGTCTTGAACTCCTATCCTTGTGATCCACCCGCCTCAGCCTCCCAAAGTGCTGAGATTACAAGCCTGAGCCACTGAACCAAGCATATATATGCAGATATAATAAAATAAGCTCAATTTAAGATTGGGCAAGGTACTTTTTTGCATATCTACCAGTGACCTGTGCACATAGGAAAACGTAGTGTTCCTGGTAAGAGAAGGAATTTAAGTTAGAAGAGGAATGAAATACTGTTTTCTATTGAAGTTAGAAGAGGAATGAAAGGTCGGCTGCGGTGTCTCACGCCTGTAATCCCAGCACTTTGGGAGGCCAAGGCAGGTGGATAACGAGGTCAAGAATTTGAGACTAGCCTGGCCAGCATGGTGAAACCCCGTCTCTACTAAAAAATACAAAAAATTAGCCAGGCATGGTGGCATGCACCTGTAATCCCAGCTACTCAGGAGGCTGAGGCAGGAGAATTGCTTGAACCAGGGAGGTGGAGGTTGCAGTGAACTGAGATTGCACCACTACACTCCAGCCTGGATCATGGAATGAGACTTCATCTCAAAAATAAATTAATTAATTAATAATAAAAATAAATAAATAAAGGAATGAAATACTGTCTTCTATCCACAAAGTTTGTGAGGGTGAAGAACAGTGGTACTTATGTAGTTGCTGAAAGTTTAAGCTGCTGCAACTTTTCTAACACACTTCGATGATAAGAACCACATGTTAAAAATGTGTATGCCTTTTACCTATCAACTCTATTATACTGAAATATCTATATGAAATAGACACATATGTTTTTCTTAGTATTGCTTAAAATAGCAGTGTATTGAGAAGAGCTCACATAAAGATTTTATGAAAAACTTTCAGTGCATCCATAGGATGGAATAACATGTAACCATTGAAGGTGTCAGTAGATACAGAGATATGTTGACGTGCAAAGATGTGCTTTGCTATATCAAGTGAGGAAAAAATCAGTTTGTTATACACCTACACAAACAGAATCTGCTCTTGTGTTACCTGAAAACATGTAGAAAACATAATCAAACTTATTTCTGGGGATTTGTAAGTGAAGTTCTTCCCTTTCTCTTATCTGTGATTTCTGCAATGAATATCTGAAAAGTTTTAGTTAAATTTCACTAGTAATGAAATAATCCTTGGGAAGAGAAGAAATATGCTACTTGCATAGATACAAATAATTTCTCACATTTTATTATTTATTTTTATTCCTGTGGATAGCTATCTTCTGTGAACTTTTCCCCTCTTGAGAAGTAGAGGGTTTCTGTTTACCTGTTCCTGTAGATTTTATTGTATATACATTTTATTATAAAATTATATTTTCATTATATATATAAACATGTGTAAAAGGTATGAATTAATTATTTTATTTTAGTTATATATTTATGAAAACTAAAATAGCAAATATAAATGACCATTACTATTGTAAATGTATTGCTCTACTCAACAGGAGCATTCTTTAAAAATATTGAACTCCCAAGCTGTGTTTATGCATTCTTTCAATCCGTTTAGTCATCAAACATAAGCCAGACACCTATTATGTGGAAGGCATATTCTACCATCTCCCAGGATCCTTCCGTCTTTGAAAACTTCATATTTACCTGCTGGGCCTGAGCAAGTTGAGAGATTTAAAATTGGGGCATTAGGAGGTAATCTCAATTGAAACTTTTCTTCCCTCCTTTCAAACAAAAGCATTTCTGAAGGTAGACAATAGTAAAAGATAACCCTCAACTACCCTTCTGAAAATGTATAAGTCTTGGGTAAAGACTGTTTTAGTACTTTTAAGAACTAAAATGTGGTACACAAACAGCATGGAATACTATGCAGTCATAAAAGAAAGAACGAGAGCATGTCCTTTGCAGGGACATGGATGGTGTTGAAGGCCATTATCCTTAGCAAACTAATACAGGAACAGAAAACCAAATACCGCACGGTCTCACTTATAGGTGGGAGCTAAATGATGAGAACACACAGACACCTAGAGGGAAGCGACACACACTGGGGCCTATCAGAGGGTGGAGGGTGGGAGGAGGGAAAGAAGCAGCAAATAGAACTAATGGGTACTGGGCTTAACACCTGGGTAATGAAATAATTTGTACAACCAACCCCCTTGACATGTTTTTACCTATGTAACAAACCTGCACATCCTGCACCTGTACCCCTGAAAGTAAACGTTGAAAAAAAGCTCCACAAATAGTTTCATAAATTCATTTTAAAAGGAGAAGAATTATAACAGTCTTAAATCCTAATATGAATGATTGGAAATATCTAATGTACATACATTGTATAAATCTAAGTATTGATAAAAATGAGCCCATGCCATTCATTTGAATTTCAAGCTTTCTTTGGCTTAAAGTTTTTGAAAACCAAAGTAAGAAATAGATTATTTTAGAAATTTGTTTGTGTTTTCACCTCAGCCCTCTTATTCCATACTTCTTTTAAGAACTAAAATTTATCTAAGTGCTAGTCACCTGACTGGAACTGCCCCAGACGTGTTATATTGTAACATATTTTACTTAATGTAAGGCACCAGGGATTGTATGATGCCCCATTATTGTATGTCTCAATAAGAGAATTATTTAAATGCTGCCAATTATAGTTATAGTAAATCATGAATTATAAGTGGTATTTCAGTGTGAGAAATGGTGAAACATAGAGACAATGATCATCTTAGAATCACTAAAATACATCGTTACCTGTAATCTTTAAAACATACCTGAAAGTGTAGGTATAATTGTATCATCTCACTGAATTCAAATGTTGTCTTTAGTGGTATTAGTAAAAATTATAATATCTTACAATTACTGAGCTGTTATTTGTGTTAGGAACTATTCTATATCTTTCGTGTAGAGTCTTATTTAAGCATTACTGTGGTTTCCTCTGAGAAATCGACTCTTTTCATTCCCATTTTATTGATGAGGAAATTGAGAGCCAAAAAAGGTAAGCAACAGCTGGGAAGCATCAGAGCTTCAAGTAGGATTCCAGCCCACGTTGAATGCCATTCAAGGGCTCTGCTCTTCCTATTCAAATAGGCTGCTCTTTCATTCATACAGTGAGTCATGAGGTAATAAGTAGTGTGCTTTCTTCAAAGGGAAATTAAGTTTGTTTTGAAGGCAGAGTAATAGCAGGCTATTCTGTGTTTGCTATTGCATGAATCATTGATGTAGCTGTAGATAGTGCACTACAATTTCCTAAAAAGTCTTCTCACTCTCATAGGACTGCTCTACATCTGGCCTCTGCCAATGGGAATTCAGAAATAGTAAAACTCCTGCTGGACAGACGATGTCAACTTGATGTCCTTGACAACAAAAAGAGGACAGCTCTGATCAAGGTATGCAGTAGTCAACTATATCAGCATGAGATGGCTTTGATTTCAATACATAGCATAAAAATGAGTTTTCTCATTTAAATGGAACTAGTTGGTGAAAGCTGTGGAATGTTAGTTTTAATTCTCAGGACTTATAATTTATTTTTGGTCTAATACTGACAGGCTGTACAATGCCAAGAAGATGAATGTGCATTAATGTTGCTGGAACATGGCACTGATCCAAATATTCCAGATGAGTATGGAAATACTGCTCTACACTATGCTATCTACAATGAAGATAAATTAATGGCGAAAGCACTGCTCTTATACGGTGCTGATATTGAATCAAAAAACAAGGTATAGGTCTACCAATTTCATCTTCAAAATACTAAAATGCATTCATTTTAACGTTGACCTGGGTAAGGGCCAGTTTTCCATATTTGGAAGCTCAAGCATAACCTGAATGAAAATATTTTGAAATGAGTTAATTATCTAAGACTTTATTTTAAATATTGTTACTTTTAAAGAAGCATTCGAGGGTACAGTTTTTTTTTTTTTTTTAATGCTCTGTGGTTTATGTTTTTTTAAAAAAACACTGAATTTGTAAAAGGTAATACTTTGTTTTTTTTC